>NW_006239811.1:55488-59599 GCF_000226075.1 Solanum tuberosum
CTGCCCAACTTCTAAAGGGCATAACTCACTCATACGAACTCGGAATCGAGCAAACTCAGTGGTGTTAGAAAGATCATTCCACGAACTTTACAACCATAACTGGAACTACACCTAAATCATCTTGAGCTAGAAGTTATGACTGATCAAAGTTGGCCAAAACTCACTGATTTCCCACACTTAACCAAATTTCCAGATTTTTGAATTCCTTCCAAAAATAGTTAATTCCAATTCTAAGCCTCTTCATAGCTATTTCAAATTGCCGGATGTTACAGATATACAGGGGGTTCTTATTGACTTAGCTTCTTCATTCCAAGAGTTTTGAACTATATCTAAGAAGTCTGAGTGATCCTCCTATATATTCAAGAATTTGAAGTATTTGATAGTGGGAGGAGTATCATTATTCATCTTAACCAAAAGTAGAGCATGGTCCTAGCACGTTCTGGATAAGTGAGTAAAATTAGTAGCATTATACATATCATACCATAAAGAGTTATAGAAAAGTCTATCCAATCTTCCCCAAATAGTGTTAGGGGGGTCTCTACTGTCGCACCAAGGATATTAAGAACCTGAGAAACCTGCATCTTGAAGACCACACTCATTAAGGCATTCAATGAAATCAAGAGCTTCTTCCATTCTATGAAGTCTTCCTCCAAATTTCTCATCATTGTATACCACCACGCTAAAGTCGCCTGTTGCTTCCCAAGGGTCTTGGATAATGTTTGCTATAACTCTCAATTCTGCCCATAGGTTTTTCCTCAGCTTTGTGCATTTGTCATAGATAACTAAAAGGAAAAAAATTGGTCAACATTATCAATAACTTTGAGAAAAACATGTTGCTCCCAATCATGAATGACCTTATCATAAATGTCATTCAACCAAAGGATCCAGATTTTGTTAGAATTGTTGTTGTAGGCCTGATGAAAACCAAGCTTTCTTCTAAATTTATCCATTTTATCACAAGTAACCATAGGTTCTTGTAGGCAGAGGAAAGGAAAGTGAAATTGTTGTTTAAAGAGGAGTAATCTTTCCAAGGAACCGTTGGATCCTATTCCCCTAATATTCCATGATACGAAGCTAACCATTGGAAACATTAGTTGTAGGGGTTATTTGATTTTGAATATTGGTTGTGGCAACTTTGATGGTAATGTTAGAGCATCCTCTCGGATTGGAGGGGTTCATTGGAGGTAGGTTGTGCTTGGTTATTGTGTCCAGAGAATCCATAGGGGGTATTCAATCGATGAATATGTCTTTTCATGATCCCTGGTAGCCTCACCGTCCAATTTAGAGGACATGAGATCCTCTTCAAAACATTCCATGAACATATCACAGTCTCCACCTCTAATGGTGATGGACTTGGTGAAGAAATTTAAAAGTTGATTACTTGACTTCACAAATTTTGTAACAATATCTCTTGAGATTATCTTTCTTTGACAAAGTAACTATCAATCTCAACGTGCTTAGTCCTCTCATGAAATATTGGATTTGATGCGAGATGAAGGTGCGCTAGATTATCACACACAAGTTCCATCCGATCGATTTCCTTAACCTTTACTTCTCTCAGCAACTGTTTGATCCAAACTAGCTCACGAGTTGCTACAACCATTGCTCGATATTCTGCTTCTGTACTAGATCGAGCAACGACATTCTGTTTCTTACTCTTCCACGACACCAAATTATCTTGCACTAAAACACAATATTCAGATGTAATACGTCTATCTGATGGTGATCCTGCCCAATTAACATCTGTATAACCAATGATATGCTTGTAACCTTGATCCTCAAAGAGTAGTCCTTTACTCGAAACTGACTTTGTATATCGCAGAATATAAACAACTGCATCCCAATGACTTTAGGGGGAAGTCATAAACTAACTTACAACACTTACAGAAAAGAGATGTCAGCTCTAGTCTTATAAACTTTACCCTACAAGGTAGAAAGATTGTTTCTGATAGACCCTCTGCTCAAGTAAATGCCTCAAATCATTGGTAAGGGTATGAACTAGATCACATTTGGAAGGAACAATTACATCATACACAAACAATAAGGTTTAGATCTAAACTCTTCAAACTTTTTCCGTTTTATCCTAGGGAAATGTCACCGAGACTTCCAAGACTAGAATAGAAAATAATCTCTAAACTAAGAAAAAATGTTAAATAAAGAAAACAAGATAAGTTCATAGATCTAACTCTTCAATATGTATCTAGATATATCAAATGCAAAAACGAGTGTATTTTCAAATCCAAAATCAAAAAAGTAAAATCGTATCGTAATTGGCTTTCGAAACGCGCATCTGATTTTGATTTTGCTTTTGCTTTCTCGAGTTTTTCTTCTCGATCTTCTCTTTTTCGTTATTCATTGTTATTATTTTTAACCCTATGCTTAAAAGGCTAGAAGGCGCAGTGGAGTTTGGCTAGGAATAACTTTTTTTGAGAGGTGAACTTCGAAAATTAGTTTTGCCCTAAAAATTTGGGAAATCAAGTCACTTAGTCGAACTAGAAAACTATAAAGAAAGGGAAGTTAAAGTTACGAAGTAAGGTCAGCTGGTTAAGGAAAGCTCGGTTAGCCTAACCAGCTAACAAAATCTGGATCCTTCGGATCAAACAGTTGCTAAAAGAACTAAAAGTTGAAGAAATCGACTAGATTATGAAGTCGCTTAGCATAACCCGAACTTTCCTTAACCAGCTGACCTTACTTCGTAACTTTAGCTTCCCTTTCTTTATAGTTTTCTAGTTCGACTAAGTGACTTGATTTCCAAAATTTTTAGGGCAAAACTGATTTTCGAAGTTCACCTCTCAAAAAAAGTTATTCCTAGCCAAATTCAACTGCGCCTTCTAGCCTTTTAAGCATGTAGTATAAAAGAATAACAATGAATAACGAAAAAGGAAGATCGAGAAGTAAAGCTAGAGAAAGCAAAAGCAAAATCAAAATCAGATGCGCTGCACGAAGGGGTTTCGAAAGACAATTTTGGTACGATTTTACTTTTTTGATTTTGGATTTTGTAAATACACACGTTTTTGCATTTTATATATCTAGATGCATATTGAAGAGTTAGATCTATGAACTTATCTTGTTTTTTTTATTTAACATTTTTTCTTAGTTTAGAGATTATTTTTCTATTCTTGTCACGCCCCGAGCCTACACCCTGGGCGGGACCGGCACCCGGAGACCATTGCTGGCCCCCAAGCGAACCCTTGGCCTGGCTTTCTTAACTCAGTGGAAACCTAACTCAATAGAATAACTCAATGCAATGCAAGGTTATAAAACAACCCAACTGATAATATCTAGCCAAAAAGGCAACTCGAGTCTCAAAATAGAATATTTACATATATACATAGATGAGAGACTCAAACTAACTGACTGACTGACTGTCTATGAAGCCTTTAAAATACTGAGATGGATGTTGGGACAAACCCCGCAACATCCTAACAAAACAAAACTAAGAACACAAAATAACAGAGTCATCCGGAAACAAGGAAGCTTACCACTTACTCTGGAGTGCTCAACTGGATCAACGGTGTGCTGGATGCTGATCCTGGGTACCTATGTCTGCATCGTCATAAGATGCAGGCCAACTGGCATCAGTACATTGAATGTACGAGTATGCGAGATGGAAAGCTAAACCACAACATAAGCTTGAAAGGAGTACAAAAGAACACTTACCTCGGCTCTGCTCGACTCATGAATAACTGAACTCAATATAAAGCAATGAGACACATGCAATATATATATAAAGCTTTTAAAACAACTTAAACAACATAGTTCGTTAATGATTAAAGCATTAACAAACTCAACTTTACTTATATAAAAGTAATATAACTTTAGTGGGAGATTCTTTAACCGACAACCACTACTATGAGCCTTAGTGATGATACAACGTTTTACCTCACGTTGCCCAAGGACCATCCTATACCTTGTCGTGATATAGGACCTTACTTAACATAGTAGATCCACTAGCTTTAATCTTACGTGATCATCTAAAAAGAATGACCCGTCAAGTCCCATGTTGGCTACATGGTTCTTATGGAGAGTTAAGTAAATATGAACTCGCGTCCCCAATTCGGTGCTCAATACTACTCCCAAAAATACTTTGGCTCATAAGTGTCTTTAAACA
>NW_006239811.1:60193-60281 GCF_000226075.1 Solanum tuberosum
CAAACTTCAGAGGGGGCCTACTGGCGCTCTGCTAGGCGCGCCGCCCCAAGGGGGAAAGTTCAGAGCCCCTCTTGGGGCGCGCTGGCAA
>NW_006239812.1:0-2877 GCF_000226075.1 Solanum tuberosum
GCGTTTTTTTAAGTTTAGGGTTTATAAAGTTTTTGGAGTCAATCTCTTTTTTTGCATAACTCCAGATAATCTGAATTCATCTGGCAAGGCCTTGCTTTCGTAGGAATATCGTCACTAAAGTTATCCTATGGGAGGCTAACAACATGCTTTTCCCTATTCCAAAAAGTATTTGGATGATCCCCACATATATCAAGGGAGAACTAATTTTTCAAAATAGCTATTTTATCCTGTAATTTAGGATTTTGAAGAATATTATCAATCTTCATACTATTAATTTCTCCTTTGATAAAACTAACTTGATTGCTTTTTAAAAACAACTTTGAAGATAGTTCATTTATCATTCTAGTAAATGGTTTTGTAATAAACTCAAGTATAAAAGGTTTTTCATTTCAAGTACCAATAATCTTTTTATTGTCCCAATGAGTAAGGGGGAAATTTCATTTGTAAAAGGAACTACCAAAATAATTTGGTTAGTAATATCCTTTACTTGGACAAAACTTTGAGGAATACAATTTTCCCTTTACATATGAAAGCTTTGGGTAATTTATATTCAATACCCATTTTGCTACCATTAGTTGATCTGAGACTATGAGTAGTTTTATGAAAATACCTTGAAGGAATAATTTCTTCTTGAATACAATTTAAATCAGCAGCACTGTCTATAAGAGCAATAAATTCTTTTTTTGTAATTATAATCTATGAGAAGAGTAATTTTTGTATAAAACTTTTGGGAAGTAAAATCTTTTAAACTTTGTAGAAAATCTTCTTTTCTATTACCAAAATTAAGAGTTTCTAGAAAATCACGATCTTTGCTTTCTTCTTCATAAGAAGAAGATTCTGAGCTATTACCCATTTCTTTTAGACTTTCGATATCATCGAGTCTAATTTCTATAGTGACATTCTTTTCTTTTAACCGATGAATGTCTTCTTTGAGATTATTAATCTCTTGTTTTAAATCACTGATAGTAGTAGGAGAACTTACAAGTTTCCTTCTTTCCAGTAGAAGATTCTTTACTTCTGCCATGGTATATGAACCTTCTTTGGTGGGATCTCTTCTGTGATATGATTCTTAGAGGTGGAAGTATTACTGATATATATATATACTAGAAGAAATGGCTCGTGTCAGCACAAGCCCAATATTATTAAAACCAAACTTATTAATATATTTCTGTCAAAATAACAAATATTAGGATAAAGTTATATATAGCATAAACTCATATGAATTTTTTAAAAGTTAAACTGCACTATATATATTTAAATAAAAGAAATATATTTTTATTTTTTTCGTGACCTTGCTCTTTCTTTTCGTAGAGTCTTCTTAATTACTTCCTCTATTTCATATTAATTGAGTTTTCTGGATCTTTTTCATTGTTCAAAATAATCGAATTGTCCCAAGTTCAAGATAGATGTTTGAATTTTTTTCCATATTTACTCTTTTCTTTAATGGAGTTTGATATTTTTTAAGAGATAAATTGCACTACTTACAAAGTTATGTTTATGATTTACAAAAGATAATAGTGAAAATTATGTCCTTGAATTTATTTTTTTAATAAGTATGCGTTGTCTCACAAATTCAGTTAATATGGAATAGAGAGAGTGTAAAAAATAATTGAACAATTCTTCAATAAGTGTTGGATCCTTACTGCTATTAAGACTCTACTATTTCATTCATTCATTTTCGGTGCAAAGCCCTCCTGCTAGGGAACTCTTCATCGTAGAGAATTCTTCTTTCGATAATTTCATTTACATCTTCAAAAAATGTGACCGTGACTCATAAAATTTTCATCAACCGTCTTATGACTATAAATATTTTGATGATGTGGAAGACACACAAACACATTGAATTTTTAACTCATGAATCATAGTAATAAGCCATGAGAAACTTAATTCGAAAAGAAAATTATTAAGTACTACAAATAAAATCTCGGCATTAGTTAAAAATATTTAGAATCAATTTAGTCCAACAGAAATGAGAATGGACATTGCTACTTGATCTTTGGTATTCTTCAGAGATTCATGTGTAGCATCTGCAAAAAAATAAAAATATCCTTGATTTTCTCAAATATAATAAATATTGAGCAAAATAATGCAATATATGACAGTTTAATATTAATTTTATTAACACTAAACAATACTAATTATCGCAAAATGTTCGAGTTCTACACGTTTATTAATAATTTTCTCCACTTGAATATTTTCATGTACAAAAACAGACCAGCGGGACCCACATCTACGATATAGTGTAGGCATTATACAATGGGTCCCACTATATTCACTATCACTTTAGTGTAGGGTATTTTCCGTAATTTTATAGAAAAGAAGGGTACTTTTTTGAAGTCATTAATATTGTGCAAATATCAAAGCACAAAAGACAGCCTTCACAGACAAACTTTATCTTATAAAATGCTTTACAAATAATTATACCCTCACACTTTTCACTTAATGTCAAAAAACTGACATGTTGAAACTGTCATTTCTAATATAACTATATATATATATATATATATTATCATGAGCTTATAAATGGATATAATACCTTTTGTTTGGAAAAAAAGAATGAAAAAAATGCATTATCCATAAAATTGAAAGTATTCAATTTTATATTTATTCTACATAATAGATAACTCAATATTATTAATAGATGTTCCATCAATTATTTTTATTTTCTTATATTTTTTTTATTATCTATATCATATATACACATAAAAAATAAAGCATATACAGGACAATATGATACTGTCACGATCCATACTGTCGTGATTAACACCCACACTAACTCTCCGGTGGAAGAACCACTACTACAACCCAAACCAAGCAACTAAACCAAAACTAAGACATTTAAGTTACGGAAGCAAGTTAAATACTAAGGAAATAAAT
>NW_006239812.1:2923-6501 GCF_000226075.1 Solanum tuberosum
TGCGGAAGAAATAAACTAGAACCTGAAAGTCAATGTACCAAAACATCTAACAATGAACCAAGTCTAAACAAGAAGGGATACAACCCCAACTAATGTACTAATAACTAATAGAACTATCTGAGTCCGAAATGTGGACATATACGAAAGTAGAACTCATGGCAGTCCGAAAGAATTGGCTTAGTTTTTTTTTTTCTTTTTATGTTTAGGGATTTATGTTAAGCATTTTTCTATGTTTTTAGGGTTTAGGGCTTTGGGTTTTTTAGGTTAAGGGTTTTATCTAGAGTTTTCTGGGTTTTATTGTTTTAGGGTAGTTATCCCACTAAGTGCAACATACATAAGTCATCACAACTATATAATCACATGCATATTACGAACATATACAATATTATCAACATTTACTAACAACGAGCAACTTCACATTTCTCAAGATACACAATTATATCAAATCATTGGTCCTCTCATGGAACCCAAACCCAAACAGTTAGCATACCGGAAATGGTACCCGATCCAATGATTATGCCGAAACGTGGAAACTGATCCTATAATTATGCCGGAACGTGGCAACCGATCCAAGTTAGTTCTACCGGAACGTGGCAACCGATCCATTCAACACACCACAATCACAATCACAAGTATATCCTCAAGATCATAAAATTAAGTCATGATTTTATGGTAACCATCATTCATCTATCTCATTTACAAGAAGTGTGATCAATAATGCAACATTCATATACATACATGTATCATAATGAAGCAAGAATAAACATACATTATACAATCATAGAATCACAACCATCACCTACCTCGAAACAAGCTTGAAACCCTAAGAAACTTGATCCTTTCCTTTTCGGATTCGTTCTTCTTGTTCTTGGTCTACAAACAATCAAATATAATACGGGAATAAAAAAAAATCACTAATTTCCCGAATTACTCTAACAATTCACCCATAGAATCTATAGCAAAATCCTCCCCCATCAATATTCACCCATTCTATCATGTTCTACGGATCAAAAAATGGATTCGGGGAGTGAAAAACTTACCTTTAGCCTCAAGAATGGTGAAAAACGAGTAGGAGTTGCTTGGGGTTCGTTCCTTAGATCTAAATATAGAAAAATTCCAAGTAAAGCCGTTTAAGGGTTTATTTACGACTTTAAGTCGCGTCGAACCCGCCAGAGCGACACCAATTTCGCTAAAGCGGCTTGCACGAAACCAGTGATCTATTTAAAGAATTCCAAGACCCCCATTTCACAACATACCTCTAACCAACGATGATAAGAAAATACCCTTTACGCTATGATCGATTTTGGGAGTTGTACTCTCTCAAATTCAATTCCGTAAAGTCGTACGAGTTCTTTAACAAGTTATCTAACTACTCATGTAATCAAAATCATAATTAACTTACCTGGTTGTTACTAGATTTCCCTACACCTTAAAGACTCTAATTTCGTCTAAATCTGGACTAGGTTGGAAAAATACAAATACTACGAAAAAGTTTTCCGGCCTCAAATTTCCCCCCATTGGAATTTCTATAACGACGGGAACAAGTCATTACTGATACTTTTCGATAACAACTATTCATAATTTTATTCGTATTTTCTGTTGACATCTTTTACTATTATTTTCATTTAATTGTTTTAAAGAATCTAATATCCATTATTAATAAGAAAAAATCAATTAAAGAATAAAAAATCTGATGTGATATCTTTTTACTAGAGCCTTCAAAATGGGCTTATCCCATGGGGAGGGCCCAACCCAACCCGTTATTGGGGTAGTGTTGGGATAGGATTTTTCAAGCCCATTTAAAACTAAGGCTTATAAGCTCAGCCCATATAAGCCATTGACCCTTGAGGCTTGATCGAGGCCGGGCCGGGGTCGTCCCATGGGTCAAAACATTTAAGGATAAGTCACAATAATCTCACTAGTATATAATCTAATTACTGAAATACACGCTATGTTGTAATATTATGAATCTTACAAGATTTTGATATGTTCAGATACATGTATCTCAGAATATATGGACTCAAAATTAGGCTAATCTATTCTAGATACACTCTATCTAAATAGATTCGCATGTATCTAAGATGCATAGACAAATCTCGCGCCCTCTCCTCCCTCCAATCTTTCTTGTCACTGTCTTATCTCGCTCGCGTATCTGGTATGCGAGATACATGCTAATTACATTAGATTTTTTGCTAGTGTTATTAAAACAAAACCATTTTTTTGCGTTTTTTTAAGTTTAGGGTTTACAAATTTTTAGGATGTAGGGTTTAGAGCTAAGGGTATTGTAGGGGGTTTAAATGGTTTTTAGGGTTTATAGTATTTAAGGTTTCTCAAGATTTAGGAAATAGGGTTTCTTAAGGATTTAGGTTTAGGATTTAGGGTTTTAGGTTAGGGTTTAGGGTTTAGGGCTTTGGTTGTTTTTTAGGTTGAGGAATTTAGGTTAAGGGTTTTATTTTGGATTTTATGGTTTAGAGGTTTGGCTTTTTAGGTTAAGGTTTTTATATAAGTTTTTAAGGTTTAGGGCTTTGGGTTTTTTTAGGTCAAGGCTTTTTATAGGTTTAGGGTTTAGGCTTGGGTTTTTTTTTTCTGTTTTTAGGGTTGAGCATACACGATTTAGGGCTTTATAGGGTTTAGAGTTTAGAGTTTTTTTAGGTTTAGGTGTTTTAAGTATTTTAAGGGTTAAGTGTTTCTTAGGGTGTTTTAGGGTTTAGGGTTTAGGGCTTAAGGTTTTTTTGTGTTTTTTAGGTTTAGGGTTTATGGATGCTTAGGATTTAGGGTTTAGAGCTTAGGGTTTTGTAGGTATTTTAAATGGGTTTATTTCAGGGTTTATATAATTTAAGGTTTAGGGTTTAGGGTTTCTTAGGGTTTTAGGTTTGGGATTTAGGCTTTAGGGCTTAGGTTTTTTTTGTATTTGTAGGGATTTATGTTAAGGGTTTTTCTATGTTTTTTAGGGTTTAGGGCTTTGGGTTTTTTTAGGTTAAGGGTTTTATCTAGGGTTTTCTGGGTATTATTGTTTTAGGGTTTAGGGCTTAGGGTTTTTTGTGTTTTATAGGGTTTAGCATATATGATTTAGGGTTTTATAGGGATTACAACTTTCAGTTTTTTTAGGTTTATGGGTTTTTAAGGGTTAATTGTTTGGTAGGGTTTAGGGTTTTGAACTTAGGGTTTTTTTGTTCTATTTAGGTCTAGGGTTTACGGATATTTAGGATTCAGTGTTTAGAGCGTGGTGTGTTGTATGGGTTTTAAATGGTTTTAGGATTGATAGGATTTAGAGTTTCTTAAGGTTTAGGGAGGGTTTCTTAGGGTTTTAGGTTAAGGATTTTGGGTTTTAGTTTAGGGCTTAGGGTTTAGGCTTAGAGTTTTTTTTAGGATTAGGGTTTTAGGTTATGTTTTTTTTTTAGATTTTTAGTGTTTTAAGATTTTAAGGTTATGGTTATATAAGTTTTATAGGTTTACAGTTTCCGGCTTTAGTTTTTTTTTGTGTTTTAGGGTTTGATCATATACGATTTAGGGCTTTATAGGGATTTTGGGTTCTTTAGGAGTTTTAAGGGTTAAGTGTTTGTTAGGATTTTTCAGGG
>NW_006239812.1:6817-9040 GCF_000226075.1 Solanum tuberosum
GTTTTAAATGGTTTTTAGGGGTTTTATAGGGTTAGTATGATTTAGGGTTTAGTCTTTCTTATGATTTTAGGTTTAGTATTTAGGGTTTTATGTTAGGAATTGGGGATTAGGGCTTAGGGTTTTTTTATGGTCTAGGGTTTTATTTTAAGGGTTTTAACTAAGTTTTAGGGTTTAGGGCTTTGGATTTTTTTAGGTTTAGGATTCTTAGGGTTTTATCGGTTTAGGGTTTCGGGGTTATGTTTTTTTTTGTTTTTAGGGTTTAACATATAGGATTTAGGGCTTAATAGGGTTTTGAGCTTAGATTTTTTCTAGCTTAAGGGGTTTTGGGGTTTTTTATTGTTAAGTGTTTCTTAGGGTTTTTAGGGTTTAGGGTTTACCGTTAGGGTTTTTTGTGTTTGTAAGTTTAGGGTTGACATATATTTAGGATTCAGGGTTTAGAGCTTAGGTTTTAAATGGTTTTTAGGGGTTTTATAGGGTTAGTAGGATTTAGGGTTTCTTAAGGTTTATGGTTTAGTGCTTCTTAGGGGTTTGAGTTTAGGATTTGGGTTTTGGATTCAGGGTTTAGGGATTAGGGTTTTTTTTTATGTTTAAGGATTTAGGTTAAAGCTTTTATCTAGGTTTTCAGGCCTTAGGGATTTGGGTTTTTTACGTTAAGTTTTTTTAGGTTTTAAGGGTTTAAGGCTTAGTTTTTTGGGTGTATTTTTTAGGATTAAGCATATACAATTTGGTGCTTTATAGGGTTTAGAGCTTAGAGTTTTTTAGGTTTAGGGGTTTTTGTGTTTTTAAGGGTTAAGTATTTCTTAGGGTTTAGGGTTTGGGTCTTAGGATTTTTTTTTGCATATTTTTAAGTTTTGGGTTTACAAATATTTAGGATATAGGGTTTAGATCTAAGGGTATTTTAGTGGTTTTAGATGGGTTTTAGGGTTTCTTTTAAGGTTTATAGTATTTAAAATTTCTTAAGATGTAGGATATAGGGTTTCTTAGGGATTTAGGTTTAGGATTTAAGGTTTTAGGTTACGGTTTAGGGTTTAGGGATTTGTTTTTTTAGGTTTATGGATTTAGGTTAAGGGATTTTATCTGGGATTTTATGGTTTAGAGGTTTTTGGTTTTTAGATTAAGGTTTTTATCTGAGTTTTTAGGGTCTAGGGCTTTGGGTTTTTTAGGTTAAGGCTTTTTAGGGTTTCTTATTGTTATGGGTTTAGGCTTTAGTTTTTTTTTTTTTTTTTCTGTTTTTAGGGTTGAGTATATACGATTTAGGGCCTTACAGGGTTTAGAGTTTAGTGTTTTTTAGGCTTAGGTGTTTTAAGGGTTAAGTGTTTCTTAGGGTGTTTTAGGGTTTAGGCTTTAGGGCTTAGGTTTTTTTTTGTGTTTTTTAGGTTTAGGGTTTATGGATGCTTTGGATTTTGGGTTTAGAGCTTAGTGTTTTGTAGGTGTTTTAAATGGGTTTTTGGGTTTATTTCAGGGTTTTATATGATTTTAAGGTTTAAGGTATGGGATTTAGGGGTTAGGGCTTAGTTTTTTTTTTTTATGTTTCGGGATTTATGTTAAGGGATTTTTCTATGTTTTTAGGGTTTAGGGATTTGGGTTGTTTAGGTTAAGGGTTTTATATAGGGTTTTCTGGGTTTTTTGTGTTTTATAGAGTTTAGTATATACGATTTAGGGTTTTATAGGGATTACAACTTTGTATTTTTTTTAGGTTTATGGTTTTTAAGGGTTAAGTGTTTGGTAGGGTTTTTTAGTGTTTAGGGTTTTGAACTTAGGGCTTTTTAGTGCTTTTTAGGTCTAGGGTTTACATATTTTTAGGATTCAGTGTTTAGAGCGTGGCTTTTTGTATGGGCTTTAAATGGTTTTAGGATTGATTGGATTTAGAGTTTCTTACGGTTTAGGGAGGCTTTCTTAGTGTTTTAGGTTAAGGATTTTGGGTTTTAGTTTAGGGCTTAGGGTTTAGGCTTAGAGTTTTTTTAGGATTAGGGTTTTAGGTTATGGGTTTTTTTTTAGATTTTTAGTGATTCAAGCTTTTAAGGTTATGGTTATTTAGCTTTTTATAGGTTTAGAGTTTTCGGTTTAGTTTTTTTTTTGTGTTTTAGGGTTGAGCATATACGATTTATGGCCTTACAGGGTTTAGAGTTTAGTGTTTTTTAGGCTTAGGTGTTTTAAGGGTTAAGTGTTTCTTAGGGTGTTTTAGGGTTTAGGCTTTAGGGCTTAGGTTTTTTTTTGTGTTTT
>NW_006239812.1:9071-10504 GCF_000226075.1 Solanum tuberosum
TAGGGTTTATAGATTTCTATATTTTAGAATTTAGAGCTTAGGTTTTTGTAGGGGTTATAAATGCTTTTTAGGAATTTTATAGGGTTAGTACGATTTAGGGTTTCTTAAGGTTTAGAAGGTTTAGGGTTTAATGTTTCTTAGGGGTTTGGGTTTAGGATTTGGGTTTTGGATTCAGGGATTAGGTCTTAGGGTTTGTTGAGTTTAGGATTTGGGTTTTTTAGGTTAAACTTTTTTAGGGTTTGGGCTTTCTTACGGTTTTAGGTTTAGTATTTAGGGTTTTAGGTAAGGGTTTAGGGATTAGGGCTTAGGGTTTTTTATAGTGAAGGGTTTTATGTTAAGTGTTTTATCTAAGTTTTTAGTGTTTAGGGCTTTGGATTTTTAAGGTTTAGGATTCTTAGGGTTTTATCGGTTTAGGTTTTGGGGTTACGTTTTTTTGTGTTTTTAGGGTTTAACATATACGATTTAGGGCCTAATAGGGTTTATAGCTTAGATTTTTTCTAGCTTAAGGGGTTTTGGGGTTTTTTAAGGTTAAGTGTTTCTTAGGTTATAGGGTTTGGGACTTAGGATTTTTTTTTGCGTTTTTTTAAGTTTAGGGTTTACAAATTTTTAGGATGTAGGGTTTAGAGCTAAGGGTATTTTAGGGGTTTTAAATGGTTTTGAGGGTTTCTTTTAGGATTTATAGTATTTAAAGTTTCTTAAGATTTAGGAAATTGGGTTTCTTAGGAATCTAGGTTTAGAATTTGGGGTTTAGGGCTTTGGTTTTTTTTGAGGTATAGGGATTTATGTTAAGGGATTTATCTGGGATTTTATGGTTTAGAGGTTTGGGTTTTAAAATTAAGGTTTTCATCAAAGTTTTTAGGGTTTAGGGCTTTGGGTTTTTTATTCAAGGCTTTTTAGGGTTTTATAGGTTTAGGATTTAGGCTTAGGTTTTTTTTTTAATCTTATTTTAAGGTTGAGCATATACGATTTAGTTCTTTACAGGGTTTAGAGTTTTTTAGGTTTAGGTGTTTTAAGTATTTAAGGGTTAAGTGTTTCTTAGGGTGTTTTAGGGTTTAGGCTTTAGGGCTTAGAGTTTTAGGATTGATAGGATTTAGAGTTTCTTAAGGTTTAGGGAGTGTTTCTTAGGGTTTTAGGTTAAGGATTTTGGGTTTTAGTTTAGGGCTTAGGGTTTAGGCTTAGAGTTTTTTTAGTATTAGGGTTTTAGGTTTTATGGTTTTTTTTTAGATTTTTAGTGTTTAAAGCTTTTAAGGTTATGGTTATTTAGGTTTTTATAGGTTTAGAATTTTCGGCTTAGTTTTTTTCTTCTTCTTGTGTTTTAGGGTTTAGCATATACGATTTGGGGCGTTTTAGGGGTTTGAAGGGTTAAGTGTTTGTGAGGGTTTAGAGTTATGGGCTTAGGGTATTTTTTGTTTTTTAGATTTAGGGTTTATAGA
>NW_006239812.1:10657-10722 GCF_000226075.1 Solanum tuberosum
TGGATTTGGTCTTAGGGTTTGTTTAGGTTTAAGGATTTAGGTTAAGGCTTTTATCTAGGTTTTTA
>NW_006239812.1:10848-15245 GCF_000226075.1 Solanum tuberosum
GTTTAGGGCTTAGGGTTTTTTATGGTCTAGGGTTTAATGTTAAGGGTTTTATCTAAGTTTTTAGTGTTTAGGGCTTTTGATTTTTTAGGTTTCAGATTCTTAGGGTTTTATCGGTTTAGGGTTTCGGGGTTACATTTTTTTGTGTTTTTAGGTTTTAACATATACGATTTAGGGCTTAATAGGGTTTAGAGCTTAGATTTTTTCTAGCTTAAGGGGTTTTAGAGTTTTTTAGGGATTAGGGTTTGGGAATTAGGATTTTATTTTGCGTTTTTTGAAGTTTAGGGTTTACAAATTTTTAGGATGTATGGTTTAGAGATAAGGGTATTGTAGGGATTTTAAATGGTTTATAGGGTTTATTTTAGGGTTTATAGTATTTAAGGTTTCTTAAGATTTAGGGTTTTATGTTTCTTAGGGGTTTGAGTTTAGGATTTGGGTTTTGGATTTAGGGTTTAGGGATTAGGGTTTTGTTAGGTTTAAGGATTTAGGTTAAGGCTTTTATCTATGTTTTTAGCGCTTAGGGATTTGGGTTTTTTACGTTAATGTTTTTTAGGGTTTAAGGCTTAGGTTTTTTTTTTTGTAATTTTTAGGATTAAGCATATACAATTCAGGGCTTTATAGGGTTTAGAGCTCAGAGTTTTTTAGGTTTTTAGGGTTTTAAAGGGTTATGTGTTTCTTAGGGTTTAGGGTTTGGGGCTTAGGATTTTTTTTTGCGTTTTTTTTTATTTAGGGTTTACAATTTTTTAGGATTTATGGTTTAGATCTAAAGGTATTTTAGGGGTGTTTAATGGTTTTTAGGGTTTATTTTTGGTGTTTATAGTATTTAAGGTTTCTTACGATTTAGGAAATAGGGCTTCTTAGCGATTTAGGTTTAGGATTTAGGGTTTTAGGTTAGGGCTAATGGTTTAGGGCTTTGTTTTTTTAGGTTGAGGGATTTAGGTTAAGGGTTTTATCTGGGATTTTATGGTTTAGAGGATTGGGTTTTTAAGTTAAGGTTTTATCTATGTTTTTAGGGTTTAGGGGTTTGGGTTTTTTAGGTCAAGGGTTTTCAGGGTTTAGGCTAGTTTTTTTCTTCTGTTTATAGGGTTGAGCATATACGATTTAGGGCTTTATAGGGTTTAGAGTTTAGAGTTTTTTAGGTGTAGGTGTTTTAAGTATTTTAAGGGTTAAGTGTTTCTTTGGGTGTTTTAGGGTTTAGGGCTTAGGGTTTTTTTTTGTGTTTTTTAGGTGTAGGGTTTGTGGATGCTTAGGATTTTGGGTTTAGAGCTTAGGGTTTTGTAGGTGTTTTAAATGGGTTTTTATGTTTATTTCAGGGTTTTATATGATTTAAGGTTTAGGGTTTAGGGTTTCGTAGGGTTTTAGGTTTGGGATTTAGGGTTTAGGATTTAGGTTTTTTTTTATGTTTAGGGATTATTTTAAGGGTTTTTCTATGTTTTTAGGGTTTAGGGCTATGGGTTTTTTAGGTTAAAGGTTTTATCTATGGTTTTCTGGGTTTTAATCGTTTTAGGGTTTAGGGCTATGGGTTTTTTAGGTTAAAGGTTTTATCTAGGGTTTTCTGGGTTTAATCGTTTTAGGGTTTAGGTCTTAGGGTTTTTTTGTGTTTTATAGGGTTTAGCATATACAATTTTGGGTTTTATGGGGATTACAACTTTCAGTTTTTTTAGGTTTGTGGTTTTTTAAGGGTTAATTGTTTGGTAGGGTTTTTTAGGGTTTAGGGTTTTGAACTTAGGTTTTTTTTTTGCTTTTTAGGTCTAAGGTTTACGGATTTTTAGGATTCAGTGTTTAGAGCGTGGTGTTTTTTATGGGTTTTAGGATTGATAGGATTTAGAGTTTCTTAAGGTTTAGGGAGGGTTTCTTAGGATTTTAGGTTAAGGATTTTGGGTTTTAGTTTAGGGCTTAAGTTTTAGGGTTAAAGTATTTTTAGGATTAGGGTATTAGGTTATGGTTTTTTTTTAGATTTTTAGTGTTTCAAGGTTTTAAGGTTATGGTTATTTAGGTTTTTATAGGTTTAGAGTTTTCGGCTTAGTTTTTTTATTTTGTTTTGTGTTTTAGGGTTGAGCATATACGATTTAGGGCTTTATAGGGTTAAGTGTTTCTTAGGTTTAGGTTTTATTTTAGGGTTTTTAAGGGTTAAGTGTTTCTTAGGATTTTTTACGGTTAAGGGTGTTTCTTAGGGTTTTTAGGGTTTAGGGTTTACACTTAGGTTTTTTGTGTTTGTAAGTTTACGGTTTACAGATATTTACGATTTAGGGTTTTAATCTTAAGTTTTTTAGGTGTTTTAAATGGTTTTTAGGGGTTTTATAGTGTTAGTACGATCTAGGGTTTCTTAAGGTTCAAGGTTTAGTGTTTCTTAGGGGTTTGAGTTTAGGATTTGGGTTTTTGATTCAGGGATTTGGTCTTAGGATTTCTTTAGGGTTAAGGATTTAGGTTAAGGCTTTTATCTAGGTTTTTAGGGCTTAGGGATTTGGGTTTTTTAGGTAAGTTTTTTAGGGTTTTTAGGTTTAGTGTTTAGGCTTTCTTACGGTTTTAGGTTTAGTATTTAGGGTTTTAGGTTAGGGTTTAGGGATTAGGGCTTGAGGTTTTTTATGGTCTAGGGTTTAGTGTTTCTTAGGGGTTTGAATTTAGTATTTGGGTTTTGGATTCAGGGTTTAGGGATTAAGGTGTTTTTAGGTTTAATGATTTAGGTTAAGGTATTTAGGGTTTTAAGGGTTTAAGGCTTAGGTTTTTTTTTGTATTTTTTCGGATTAAGCATATACAATTTAGGGCTTTATAGGGTTTAGAGTTTTTTAGGTTTATGGGTTTTTAGGGTTTTTAAGGGTTAAATGTTTCTTTGGGTTTAGGGTCTGGGACTAAGGATTTTGTTTGCGTTTTTTTAATTTAGGGTTTATAAAGTTTTTGGATATAGGGTTTAGATCTAAGGGTATTGTAGGGATTTTAAATGGTTTTTAGGGTTTTTTTTTGGGTTTATAGTATTTAAGGTTTCTTAGGGATTTAGGTTTAGGATTTAGGGTTTATGGCTTTGGTTTTTTTTTTAGGTTTAGGGATTTAGGTTAAGGGTTTTATCTGGGATTTTATGGTTTAGGGGTTTGGGTTTTAAAATTAAGGTTCTTATTTAAGTTTTTAGGCTTTAGGGCTTTGGGTTTTTTAGGTCAAGGTATTTATGTGTTTTATAGGTTCATGGTTTAGGGTTAGGTTTTTTTTTTCTTCTGTTTTTTGGGTTGAGCATATACAATTTAGGCCTGTGCAGGGTTTAGTGTTTAGTGTTTTTTAGGTTTAGGTGTTTTAAGTATTTTAAGGGTTAAGTGTTTCTTAGGGTGTTGTAGAGTTTAGGGTTTAGGGTATAGGATTTTTTTTGTGTTTTTTAGGTTTAGGGTTTATGGACCCTTAGGATTTTGCGTTTAGAGCTTATGGTTTTGTAGGTGTTTTAAATGGGGTTTTGGGTTTATTTCAGGGTTTATATGATTTAAGGTTTAGGGTTTAGGGTTTCTTAGGGTTTTAGGTTTGGGATTTAGGGTTTAGGGTTTAGGTTTTTTTTATGTTTAGGGATTTATTTTAAGGGTTTTTCTATGTTTTTAGCGTTTAGGGCTTTGGGTTTTTTATAGGGTTTAGAGCTAAGGGTATTGTAGGGGTTTGAAATGGTTTTTAGGGTTTGTTTTAGGGTTTATAGTATTTAAGGTTTCTTAGGGATTTAGGTTTAGGATTTAGGGTTTATGGCTTTGGTTTTTTTTTTAGGTTTAGGGATTTAGGTTAAGGGTTTTATCTGGGATTTTATGGTTTAGAGGTTTTGGGTTTTAAAATTAAGGTTCTTATTTAAGTTTTTAGGCTTTAGGGCTTTGGGTTTTTTAGGTCAAGGCTTTTAAGGGTTTTATAGGTTCATGGTTTAGGCTTAGGTTTTCTTTTTCTTCTGTTTTTTGGGTTGAGCATATACAATTTAGGCCTGTGCAAGGTTTAGTGTTTAGAGTTTTTTAGGTTTAGGTGTTTTAAGTATTTTAAGGGTTAAGTGTTTCTTAGGGTGTTGTAGAGTTTAGGGTTTAGGGTATAGGATTTTTTTTGTGTTTTTTAGGTTTAGGGTTTATGGACCCTTAGGATTTTGCGTTTAGAGCTTATGGTTTTGTAGGTGTTTTAAATGGGGTTTTGGGTTTATTTCAGGGTTTATATGATTTAAGGTTTAGGGTTTAGGGTTTCTTAGGGTTTTAGGTTTGGGATTTAGGGTTTAAGGTTTAGGTTTTTTTATGTTTAGGGATTTATTTTAAGGATTTTTCTATGTTTTTAGCGTTTAGGGCTTTGGGTTTTTTAGGTTAATGGTTTTATCTAGGGTTTTCTGGGTTTTATTGTTTTAGGCTTTAGGGCTTAGGGTTTTTTGTGTTTTATAGGGTTTAGCATATATGATTTAGGGTTTT
>NW_006239812.1:15529-15679 GCF_000226075.1 Solanum tuberosum
GGCTTAGGGTATTTTGTGTTTTTTAGATTTAGGGTTTATAGATTTCTATATTTTAGAATTTGGATCTTAGGTTTTTGTATGGGTTTTAAATGGTTTTTATGGGTTTTATAGGGTTAGTACGATTTAGGGTTTCTTAAGGTCTAGGGTTTA
>NW_006239812.1:15881-18909 GCF_000226075.1 Solanum tuberosum
ATCTAAGTTCTTAGGGTTTAGGCTTTACTATTTTAGAGGTTAAGTATTTAGGGTTTTAGGTTAGGGTTTAGGGATTAGGGCTTAGGGTTTTTTATGGTCTAGTGTTTTTTGTTAAGGGTTTTATCTAAGTTTTAGGGTTTAGGGCTTTGGATTTTTTAGGTTAGGATTCCTAGGGTTTTATCGGTTTAGGGTTTTGGGGTTACGTTTTTTTGTGCTTTTAGTGTTTAACATATACGATTTAGGGCTTAATAAGGTTTAGAGCTTAGATTTTTTCTTGCTTAAGGGGTTTTGGGGTTTTTTTTAGGGTTAAGTGTTTCTTAGGGTTTTTAGGGTTTAGTGTTTACAATTAGAGTTTTTTGTGTTTGTAAGTTTACGGTTTACATATATTTAGGATTCAGGGTTTAGATCTTTGGGTTTTGTAGTTGTTTTAAAATTGTTTTTAGGGGTTTTATAGGGTTAGTAGGATTGAGGGTTTCTAACGGTTTAGGGTTTAGTGTTTCTTAGGGGTTTTAGTTTAGGATTTGGGTTTTGGATTCAGGGTTTAGGGATTAGGGTTTTGTTAGGTTTAAGGATTTAGGTTAAGGCTTTTATATAGGTTTTTAGGGCTTAGGGATTTGGGGTTTTTTATGTTAAGGTTTTTTAAGGTTTAAGGCTTAGGTTTTTTTTTTGTATTTTTTAGGATTAAGCATATACAATTTAGGGCTTTATAGGGTTTAGAGCTCAGAGTTTTTTTAGGTTTTTAGGGTTTTTATGGGTTAAGTGTTATTTAGGGTTTCGAGTTTGGGGCTTAGGATATTATTTTGCGTTTTTTACGTTTAGGGTTTACAAATTTTTAGGATGTAGGGCTTAGATCTAAGGGTAATGTAGGGGTTTTAAATGGTTTTTAGGGTTTATGTTAGGGTTTATAGTATTTAAGGTTTCTTAAGATTTAAGAAATAGGGTTTCTTAGGGATTTAGGTTTAGGATTTAGGGTTTTTGGTTAGGGTTAAGGGTTTAGGGCTTTGGTTTTTTTAGGGTTGAGGGATTTAGGTTAAGGGTTTTATCTGGGATTTTATGGTTTAGAGGTTTGGGTCTTTGAGGTAAGGTTTTTATATAAGTTTTTAGGGTTTAGGGCTTTGGGCTTTTTAGGGTTTTATCGGTTTAGGTTTTAGGTTTAGGTTTTTTTTTCTTCTTCTGTTTTTAGGGTTGAGCATATACGATTTAGTGATTTATAGGGTTTAGAGTTTAATGTTTTTTAAGTTTAGCCGTTTTAAGTATTTTAAGGGTTAAGTGTTTCTTAGGGGTTTTTAGGGTTTAGGTTTTTGTTTTGTGATTTTTAGGTTTAGTGTTTATGGATTATTAGGATTTTGGGTTTAGAGTTTAGGGTTTTGTAGGTGTTTTAAATGGGTTTTTTGGTTTATTTCAGGGTTTCGTAGGGTTTTAGGTTTGGAATTTAGGGTTTAGGGCTTAGGTTTTTTTTTTTTTTTTTTTTAATATTTAGGGATTTATGTTAAGGGTTTTTCTATGTTTTTAGGGTTTAGGGCTTTGGGTTTTTTAGGTTAAGGGTTTTATCTAGGGGTTTCTGGGTTTTTATTGTTTTAGGGTTTAGGTCATAGGATTTTTTGTGTTTTATAGGATTTAGCATATACGATTTTGGGTTTTATAGGGATTACAACTTTGAGTTTTTTTAGGTTTATGGTTTTTTAAGGGTTAAGTGTTTGGTAGGGTTTTTTAGGGTTTTGGTTTTTTTTTTAAAAATATTTTTTAGGTTTAGGGTTTATGGATGCGTAGGATTTTGGGTTTAGAGCTTAGGGTTTTGTAGGTGTTTTAAATGTGTTTTTAGGTTTATTTCAGTGTTTAGATGATTTAATGTTTAGGGTTTAGGGTTTCGTAGGGTTTTAGGTTTGGAATTTAGGGTTTAGGGCTTAGGATTTTTATTAATGGTTAGGGATTTATGTTAACGGATTTTCTCTGTTTTTAGGGTTTAGGGCTTTTAGTTTTTTAGGTTAAAGGTTTTATCTAGGGTTTTCTGGGTTTTATTGTTTTAGGGTTTTGGGTTTAGGGTTTTATGTGTTTTATAGAGTTTAGCATATACAATTTAGGGTTTTTTTAGGGTTTAGGTTTTTAAACTTAAGGTTTTTTGTGCGTTTTAGGTCTAGGGTTTACGGATTTTTAGGATTCAGTGTTTAGAGCGTGGTGTTTTATATGGGTTTTAAATGTTTTTCGGATTGATAGGATTTAGAGTTTCTTAAGGTTTAGGGAGGGTTTCTTTGGGTTTTAGGTTAAGGATTTTGAGTTTTAGTTTAGGGCTTAGGGTTTAGGGTTAAAGTTATTTTAGGATTAGGGTATTAGGTTATGGTTTTTTTTTAGATTTTTCGTGTTTCAAGCTTTTAAGGTTATGGTTATTTAGGTTTTTATAGGTTTTGAGTTTTCGGCTTAGTTTTTTTTTTTTGTGTTTTAGGGTTGAGCATATACGATTTAGGTCTTTATAGGGGTTTTGGGTTCTTTAGGGGTTTTAAGGGTTAAGTGTTTGTTAGGGTTTAGAGTTATGGGCTTAGGATATTTTGTGTTTTTTAGATTTAGGGTTTATAGAGTTATATATTTTAAAATTTAGAGCTTAGGTTTTTGTAGTGGTTTTAAATGTTTTTTAGTGGTTATAAAGGGTTTGTACAATTTAGGGTTTCTTAAGGTTCAGGGTTTAGTGTTTCTTAGGGGTTTGAGTATAGGATCTGGGTTTTGGATTTAGGCATTAGGTCTTAGGGTTGTTTTAGATTTAAAGATTTAGGTTAAGGCTTTTATCTAGGTTTTTTGGGCTTAGGGATTTGGGTTTTTGGTGTTAAGCTTTTTTAGGGTTTTTTAGGTTTAGGATTTAGGCTTTCTTACGATTTTAGGTTTAGTATTTAAGGTTTTTGGTTAGAGCTTAGGGATTAGGGTTTAGAGTTTTTTGATGGTCTAGGGTTTTATGTTAAGGGTTTTATCTAAGTTTTTAGGGTTTAGGGCTTTGGATTTTTTAGGTTTAGGATTCTTAGGGTTTTATCGGTTTAGTGTT
>NW_006239812.1:19167-19386 GCF_000226075.1 Solanum tuberosum
AGATCTTAGGTTTTTGAGGGGTTTTGAATGGTTTTTAGGGGTTCTATAGGGTTAGCATGATTTAGGGTTTCTTAAGGTTTAGGGTTTAGTGTTTCTTAGGGGTTTGAGTTTAGGATTTGTGTTTTTGATTCAGGGATTAGGTCTTAAGGATTTTTTAGGTTGAAGGATTTAGGTTAAGGCTTTTATATAGGTTTTTAGGGCTTAGGGATTTGGGTTTTT
>NW_006239812.1:22912-24924 GCF_000226075.1 Solanum tuberosum
TTAGGGTTTGTTTTAGGGTTTATAGTATTTAATGTTTCTCAGGGTTTTAGGTTTAGTATTTAGAGTTTTAGGCTAGGGTTTAGGGTTTAGGGTTTTTTATGGTCTAGGGTTTTATCTAGGTTTATAGGATCTAGGGCTTTGGATTTTTTAGGTTTAGGATTCTTAAGGTTTTATCGGTTTAGGGTTTCGGGATTACGTTTTTTGTGTTTTTAGGGTTTAACATATAGGATTTAGGGCTTAATAGGGTTTAGAGCTTAGATTTTTTCTAGGTTATGGGGTTTTGGGGTATTTTAGGGTTAAGTGTTTCTTAGGGTTTTTAGGGTGTAGGGTTTACACTTAGGATTTTGTTTTTGTTTGTAAGTTTAGCGTTTACAGATATTTAGGATTCTGGATTTAGATCTTAGGTTTTGTAAGGATTTTAAATGGTTTTTAGGTGTTTTATAGGGCTAGTTGGATTTAGGGTTTCTTAAGGTTTAGGGTTTAGTGTTTCTTAGGGGTTTGAGTTTAGGATTTGGGTTTTGGATTCAGGGTTTAGGGATTAGGGGTTTTTTTTAGATTTTAAGGATTTAGGTTAACGCTTTTATCTAGGTTATTAGGGTTTAGGGATTAGGGTGTTTTACGTTTATGTTTTTTAGGTTTTAAGGCTTAGGCTTTTTATTTTTATTTTTTAGGATTAAGCATATACAATTTAGGGTTTTATAGTGTTTAGAGCTCAGAGTTTTTTAGGTTTTTAGGGTTTTTAAGGGTTAGGTGTTTCTTAGGGTTTAGGGTTTGGTACTTAGGATTTTTTTTCAGGTTTTTAGGGTTTTTAAGGGTGATGTGTTTCTTAGGGTTTAGGGTTTGGTACTTAGGATTTTTTTTTTGCGTTTTTTTTAACGTTGGGGTTTACAAATTTTTAGGATGTAGGGTTTAGAGCTAAGGGTATTGTAGGGGTTTCAAATGGATTTTAGGGTTTATTTTAGGGTTTATAGTATTTAAGGTTTCTTAAGATTTAGGAAATAGGGTTTCTTAGTGATTTGGGTTTAGGATTTAGGGTTTTAGGTGAGGGTTGAGGGATTTGAGTTAAGGGTTTTATCTGGGATTTTATGGTTTAGAGGTTTGGGTTTTTGTGTTTAGATTTTTATATAAGTTTTTAGGGTTTAGGGCTTTGGGTTTTTTAGGTCAAGGCTTTTTAGGGTTTTTTAGGTTTAGGGTTTAGGTTTAGGTTTTTTTTCTTCTTCTGTTTTTAGGGTTGAGCATATACGATTTAGGGATTTATAGGTTTTAGAGTTTAGAGTTTTTTAAGTTGAGGTGTTTTAAGTATTTTAAGGGTTAAATGTTTGTTAGGGGTTTTTAGGGTTTAGGTTTTTTTTTGTGTTTTTTATGTTTAGGGTTTATGGATGCTTAGGATTTTGGGTTTAGAATTTTGGGTTTTGTGGTTGTTTTAAATGGGTTTTTATGTTTATTTCAGGGTTTATATGATTTAAGGCTTAGGGTTTAAGGTTTCATAGGGTTTTAGGTTTGGAATTTAGGGTTTAGGGCTTAGTTTTTTTTTTTTTATGTTTTAGGGATTTTATGTTAAGTGTTTTTCTAATGTTTTTATTGGTTTAGGGCTTTGGGTTTTTTAGGTTAAGGGTTTTATTCTAGGGTTTTCTTGGGTTTTATTTATTTTAGGGTTTTAGGGCTTAGTGTTTTTTTGTTGTTTTATAGGGTTTAGCATATACGATTTAGGGTTTTATGGGGTTAAGAGTTTAGTGTTTTTTAGGTTTAGGTGTTTTAAGTATTTTAAGGGTTAAGTGTTTTTTAGGGTGTTTTAGGGTTTAGGGTTGAGGGCTTAGGGGTTTTTTTGTGTTTTTTTAGGTTTAGGCCTTATGGATGCTTAGGATTTTGTGTTTCGAGCTTAGGGTTTTGTAGGTGTTTTAAATGGGTTTTTGGGTTTATTTCAGGATTTATATGATTTAAGGTTTAGGGTTTAGGGTTTCTTAGGGTTTTAGGTTTGAGATTTAGGGTTTAGGGCTTAGTTTTTTTTTTTT
>NW_006239812.1:25299-26206 GCF_000226075.1 Solanum tuberosum
GTTTCTTAAGGTTTAGGGTTTAGTGTTTCATAGGGGTTCGAGTATAGGATTTGGGTTTTGGATTCAGGGTTTAGGGCTTAGGCTTTTTTTAGGTTAAAGGATTTAGGTTAAGGTTTTTATCTATGTTTTTAGGGCTTAGGGATTTGGGTTTTTTACGTTAAGGTTTTTGAAGGTTTTAAGGATTTAAGGCATTTTTTTTTGTATTTTAGGGTTTTAACGGTTTAAGGCTTAGGGTTTTAGGTTTGGGATTTAGGGTTTAGGTTTTTTGTTTTTTACGTTTAGGGATCTATATTAAGGGTTTTTCTATGTTTTTAGTGTTTAGTGTTTAGGGCTTTGGGTTTTTTATGTTAAGGGTTTTATCTAGGGTTTTCTGGATTTTATTGTTTTAGGGTTTCGGGATTAGTTTTTTTTTGTTTCTTTAGGGTTTAGAATATACGATTTAGGGGTTTATAGGGATTACCACTTTGAGTTTTTTTAGGTTTATGGTTTTTTAACGGTTAAGTGTTTGGTAGGGTTTTTTAGGGTTTAGGTTTTTGAACTTAAGGTTTTTTTGTGCTTTTTAGGTCTAGGGTTTACGAATTTTTAGGATTCAGTGTTTAGAGCGTGGTGTTTTGTATGGGTTTTAAATGGTTTTAGGATTGATAGGATTTAGAGTTTCTTAAGGTTTAGGGAGGGTTTCTTAGGGTTTGAGGATAAGGATTTTGGGTTTTAGTTTAGGGCTTTTGGTTTAGGCTTAGAGTTTTTTTAGGATTAGGGTTTTAGGTTTTATGGGTGTTTTTTTTAGATTTCTAGTGTTTCAATCTTTTAGGGGTCGTTTGGTTTGAAAATGAGTTATGATGGGATAAGTAATGTTGGGATAAGTTATGTTGGGATTAGTTATGATGGGATAAGTTGTGTTGGGATTATT
>NW_006239812.1:26825-33176 GCF_000226075.1 Solanum tuberosum
AAAATAATTTTTAGGGGTTTTATAGGGTTAGTACAATTTAGGGTTTAGTGTTTCTTAGGGGTTTGAGTTTAGGATTTGGGTCTTGAACTCTGGGATTAGGTCTTAGGTTTTTTTTAGGTTTAAGGATTTAGATTAAGGCTTTTATCTTGGTTTTTAGGGCATAGGGATTTGGGTTTTTTACGTTAATGTTTTTTAGGGTTTTAAGGGTTTAAGTCTTAGGTTTTTTTTTTTTGTATTTTTTAGGATTAAGCATATACAATTTTGGGCTTTATAGGGTTTAGAGCTTAGAGTTTTTTAGGTTGAGGGGTTTTTGGTTTTTAAGGATTAAGTGTTTCTTAGGGTTTAAGGTTTAGGGTTTCTTAGGGTTTTAGGTTTGGTTTTTAGGGGTTTTATATGGTTTGTAGGATTTAGGGTTTCTTAAGGTTTAGGGTTTTAGGTTTAGTAGGATTTAGGGTTTAGATATTAAGTTTTGTAGGGGTTCTAAATGATTTTTAGGGGATTTATAGGGTTAGTAGGATTTAGGGTTTCTTAAGGCTTAGGGTTTAGTGTTTCTTAGGGGTTTGAATTTAGGATTTGGGTTTTGGATTCAGGGTTTAGGGATTAGGGTTTTTTTAGGTTTAAGGATATAGGTTAAGGCTTTTATCTAGGTTTTTAGGGCTTAGGGATTTGGGTTTTTTACGTTAAGGTATTTTAGGGTTTTATTGGGTTAGGGTTTAAAACTTAGGAATTCTTTGGGTTTTTAAGGGTTAAGTGTTTCTTAGGGTTTAGGGTTTGGGACTTAGGATTTTTTTATCCGTTTTTTTAAGTTTAGGGTTTACAAATTTTTAGGATGTAGGGTTTAGAGCTTAGGGTATTGTAGGGTTGTTAAATTGTTTTTAGGGTTTCTTTTATGGTTTATAGTAATTAAGGTTCCTTAATATTTATGAAATAGGGTTTCTTAGGGATTTAGGATTTAGGGTTAAGGGCTTTTTTCTTGTTATGTTTAGGAATTTAGGTTAAGGGTTTTATCTGGGATTTTATGGTTTAGAGGTTTGGGTTTTTGTGTTAAGATTTTTATATAAGTTTTTAGGGTTTAGGGCTTTGGGTTTTTTAGGTCAAGGCTTTTTAGGGTTTTATAGGTTTAGTGTTTAGGATTACGGTTTTTTTTTTGCTTTCTGTTTTTTGGGTTGACCATATACGATTTACTGATTTACAGGGTTTAGAGTGTACAGTTTTTCAGGTTTAGGTGTTTTAAGTATTTTAAGGGTTAAGTGTTTCTTAGGGTGTTTTAGGGTTTAGGGTTTAGGGTTTAGGGCTTAAGGATTTTGTGTTTTTTAGTTTTAGGGTAAATGGATGCTTAGGATTTTGGGTTTACAGCTTAGGGTTTTGAAGGTGTTTTGAATTGGTTTTTGGGTTTATTTCAAGGTTAATATGATTCAAGGTTTAGGGTTTAGGGTTTCTTAGGGTTTTAGGTTTGAGATTTAGGGTTTAGGGCTAAGGGTTTTCTGGGTTTTATTGTTGTAGGGTTTAGGGCTAAGGGTTTTTTGTGTTTTATAAGGTTTAGCATATACGATTTAGGGTTTTATAGGGATTACAACTTTGAGTTTTTTTAGGTTTATGGTTTTTTAGGGGTTAAGTTTTTGGTAGGGTTTTCTAGGGTTTAGGGTTTTGAACTTAGGGTTTTTTTGTGCTTTTTAGGTCTAGGGTTTACATATTTTTAGGATTCAATGTTTACAGCGTGGTGTTTTGTATAGGTTTTAAATGATTTTAGGATTGATAGGATTTAGAGTTTCTTAGGGTTTAGGGAGCGTTTCTGAGGGTTTTAGGTTAAGGATTTTGGGTTTTAGTTTAGGTCTTAGGGTTTAGGCTTAGAGTTTTTCTAGGATTAGGGTTTTAGGTTATGGTTTTTTTTTAGATTTTTAGCGTTTCAAGCTTTCAAGGTTATGGGTATTTAGGCTTTTATAGGTTTAGAGTTTTCGGCTTAGTTTTTTTTTTTTTTTTTGTGTTTTAGGGTTGAGCATACACGATTTTGGGCTTTATAGGGGTTTTGGGTTCTTTAGGGGTTTTACGGGTTAAGTGTTTGTTAGGGTTTAGAGTTATGGGCTGAGGGTATTTTGTGTTTTTAAGATTTAGGGTTTATAGATCACGATTTTGGGCTTTATAGGGGTTTTGGGTTCTTTAGGGGTTTTACGGGTTAAGTGTTTGTTAGGGTTTAGAGTTATGGGCTGAGGGTATTTTGTGTTTTTAAGATTTAGGGTTTATAGATTTCTATATTTTAGAATTTAGAGCTTAGGTTTTTGTAGTGGTTTTAAATGGTTTTTAGGGGTTTTTTAGGGTTAGTACGATTTAGGGTTTCTTAAGGTTTAGCGTTTAGTGTTTCTTAAGGGTTTGAGTTTAGGATTTGGGTTTTGGATTCAGGAATTATGTCTTAGGGTTTTTTTAGGTTGAAGGATTTAGGTTAAGGATTTTATCTATGTTTTTAGGGCTTAGGGATTTGGGTTTTTTGGGTTAAGCTTTTTAGGGTTTTATAGGTTTAGGGTTTAGGCTTTCTTACGGTTTTAGGTTTAGTAATTAGAGTTTTAGGTTTGGGTTTTTTTGGATTAGGGCTTAGGGTTTTTTAAGGTCTAGGGTTTTATGTTAAAGATTTTATCTAAGTTTTTAGGGTTTAGGGCTTTAGATTTTTTAGGTTTAAGATTCTTAGGGTATTATCGGTCTAGGGTTTCGGGGTTATGGTTTTTAGTGTTTTTAGGGTTTAACATATACGATTTAAGGCATAATAGGGTTTAAAACTTAGATTTTTTCTAGCTTAAGGGGTTTTCGGGGTTTTTAGGGTTATATGTTTGTTAGGGTTTTTAGGGTTTAGGGTTTACACTTAGGATTTTTTGTGTTTGTAAGTTTAGGGTTTACAGATATTTAGGATTCAAGGTTTAGATCTTAGGTTTTGTAGGGATTTTAAATGGTTTTTAGGTATTTTATGGGGTTAGTAGGATTTAGGGTTTCTTAAGGTTTAGGGTTTAGTGTTTCTTAAGGGTTTGAGTTTAGGATTTGGGTTTTGGATTCAGGGTTTAGGGATTAAGGTTTTTTTAGGTTTAAGGATTTACGTTAAGGCTTTTATCTAGGTTATTAGGGCTTAGGGATTTGGGTTTTTTAAGTTTTGGTTTTTTAGGGTTTCAAGGGTTGAAGGCTTAGTGTTGTTTTTTTGTATTTTTTTGGATTAAGCATATACAATTTTGGGCTTTATAGGGTTTAGAGCTTAGAGTTTTTTAGGTTTAGGGGTTTTTGGGTTTTTAGAGTTTTTAAGGGTTAAGTGTTTCTTAAGGTTTAGGGTTTGGGACTTAGGATTTTTTTTTGCTTTGTTTTAAGTTTATTATTTACAAATTTTTAGGATGTAGGTTTTAGAGCTAAGGGTATAATAGGTGTTTTAAATAGATTTTAGGGTTTCTTTTAGGGTTTATAGTATTTAAGGTTTCTTAAGATTTAGGAAATAGGGTTTCTTAGGGATATAGGTTTAGGATTTAGCGTTTAGGGTTTAGGGATTTGTTTTTTTTTTTAGGTTTAGGGATTTAGGTTATGGGATTTATCAGGGATTTTATGGTTTAGAGGTTTGGTTTTTTAAATTAAGGTTTTTATCTATGTTTTTAGGGCTTAAGGCTTTGGGTTTTTTATGTCAAGGCTTTATAGGGTTTTATAGGTTTAAGGTTTAGGCTTAGGTTTTTTTTTTTAACTTTTTTTAGGGTTGAGCATATACTATTTAGGGCTTTACAGGGTTTATAGTTTAGAGTTTTTTAGGTTTAGGTGTTTTAGGTATTTTAAGGGTTAAGTGTTTCTTAGGGTGTTTTAGGGTTTAGAGTTTAGTGCTTTGGGTTTTTTTTTTGTTTTTTAGTTTTAGGATTTGTGGATGCTTAGGATTTTGTGTTTAGAGCTTAGGGTTTTGTATGTGTTTTAGATGGGTTTTTGGGTTTATTGAAAGGTTTATATGATTTAAGGTTTAGGGTTTCGTAGGGTTTTTGGGTCTAGGGCTTAGTTTTTTTTTTTATGTTTAGGGATATATGTTAAGGGTTTTTCTATGTTTTAGGGTTTAGGTCTTTGGGTTTTTTAGGTGAAGTGTTTTATCAAGGGATTTTTGGGTTTTATTGTTTTATGGTTTTTTTAAGGGTTAAGTGTTTGGTAGGGTTTATTAGGGTTTAGGGTTTTGAACTTAGGTTTTTTTTGTGATTTTTAGGTCTAGGGTTTACAGATTTTTAGGATTCAGTGTTTAGAGCGTGGTGTTTTGTATGGGTTTTAAATTGTTTTAGGATTGGTAGGATTTAGAGTTTCTTAGGGTTTAGGGAGGGTTTCTTAGGGTTTTAGGTTAAGGATTTTGGATTATAATTTAGGGCTTAGGGTTTAGGCTTAGAGTTTTTTTAGGATTAGGGTTTTAGGTTATGGTTTTTTTTTAGATTTTTAGTGTTTCAAGCTTTTAAGGTTATGGTTATTTAGATTTTTATAGGTTTAGAGTTTTCGGCTTAGTCTTTTTTTTTGGTGTGTTTTAGGGTTGAGCATATACGATTTAGGGCTTTATAGGGATTTTGGGTTCTTTAGGGGTTTTAAGGGTTAAGTGTTTGTTAGGATTTTTCAGGGTTTTGAGTTATGGTCTTAGGGTATTTTGTATTTTTAAGATTTAGGGTTTATAGATTTCTATAGTTTAGAATTTAGAGCTTAGGTTTTGTAGGGGTTTTAAATGGTTTTTAGGGGTTTTATAGGGTTAGTAGGATTTAGGGTTTCTTAAGGTTTAGGGTTTAGTGTTGTTTAAGGGTTTGAGTTTAGGAATTGGGTTTTGGATTCATGGATTAGGTCTTTGGGTTTTTTTAGGTTTAAGGATAGGTTAAGGCTTTTATCTAAGTTTTTAGTGCTTAGGGATTTGGGTTTTATAGGTTAAGCTTTTTTATGGTTTTATAGGCTTAGGGTTTAGGCTTTTTTACGGTTTTAGGTTTAGTATTTAGCGTTTTCGGTTAGGGTTTAGGGATTAGGGCATAGGGTTTTTTATGGTCTAGGGTTTTTTGTTAATGGTTTTATCTAAGTTTTTAGGGTTTAGGGCTTTGGATTTTTTAGGTTTAGGATTCTTAGGGTTTTATCGATTTAGGGTTTCGGGGCTACGCTTTTTATGTTTTTAGGGTTTAACATATACGATTTAGGGCTTAATAGGGATTAGAGCTTAAATTTTTTCTAGCTGAAGGTGTTTTGGGGTTTTTTTAGGGTTAAGTGTTTCTTAGGGTTTAGGGTTTACACTTAGGGTTTTTTGTATTTTTAAATTTAAGGTTTACAGATATTTAGGATTTAGGGTTTAGATCTTAGGTTATTTAGGGGTTTTAAATGGTTTTTAGGTGTTTTATAGGGTTTGTTGGATTTAGGGTTTCTTAAGGTTTAGGGTTTAGTGTTTCTTAGGGGTTTGAGTTTAGGATTTGGGTTTTGGTTTCAGGGATTAGGGATTAGGGTTTTTTTAGGTTTAAGGATTTAGGTTAAGGCTTTTATCTAGGTTTTTAGGGATAGGGATTTGGGTTTTTTACCTTAAGGTTTTTTATGGTTTAAGGCTTAGGGTTTTTTTTTGTATCTTTTAGGATTAAGCATATACAATTTAGGGATTTACAGGGTTTAGAGTTTAGAGTTTTTTAGCTTTAGGTGTTTTAAGTATTTTAAGGGTTAATTGTTTCTTAGGGTGATTTAGGGTTTAGGGTTTAGGGCTTAGGGTTTTTTTGTGTTTTCTAGGTTTGGTGTTAATGGATGCTTAGGATTTTGGGTTTAGAGCTTAGGGTTTTGTAGGTGTTTAAAATGGGTTTTTGGGTTTATTTCCGGGTTTATATGATTTAAGGTTGAAGGTTTAGGGTTTCGTAGGGTTTTAGGTTTGGGATTTTGGGTTTAGGGCTTAGGTTTTATTTTTTTATGTTTAGGGATTTATTTTAAGGGTTTTTCTATGTTTATAGGGTTTAGGGCTCTTTAGGTTTAGGGATTTATCTAGGGTTTTCTGGGTTATATTATTTTAGGGTTGAGGGATTAGGTTTTTTTGTGTTTTATAGGGTTTAGCATATACGATTTAGGGTTTTAGAGGGATTACAACTTTGAGTTATTTTAGGTTTGTGGGTTTTTAAAGGTTAAGTGTTTGGTAGGGTTTAGGGTTTTGAAGTTAGGGCTTTTTTGTGCTTTTTAGGTGTAGGGTTAACAGATTTTTAGGATTCAGTGTTTATAGCGTGGTGTTTTGTATGGGTTTTAAATGGTTTTAGGATTGATCGAATTTAGAGATTCTTAAGGTTTAGGGAGGGTTTCTTAGGGTTTTAGGTTAAGGATTTTGGGTTTTAGTTTAGTGCTTAGGGTTTAGGCTTAGAGTTTTTTTAGGAT
>NW_006239812.1:34169-37593 GCF_000226075.1 Solanum tuberosum
TTAATGGTTAAGTGTTTCTTAGGGTTTAGGGCTTTTGGTTTTTTAGGTTAAGGTTTTTTAGGGTTTTATAGGTTTAGGGTTAAGTGTTTGTTAGGGTTTTTCAGGGTTTAGAGTTATGGTCTTTGGGTATTTTGTATTTTTTAGATTTAGGGTTTATAGATTTCTATATTTTAGAATTTAGAGCTTAGGTTTTTGTAGGGGTTTTAAATGGTTTTTAGGGGTTTTATAGGGTTAGTAGGATTTAGGGTTTCTTAAGGTTTAGGGTTTAGTGTTTTTTAAGGGTTTGAGTTTAGGATTTGGGTTTTGGATTCAGGGATTAGGTCTTACGGTTTTTTAGGTTTAAGGATTGAGGTTAAGCCTTTTATCTAAGTTTTTAGGGCTTAGGGATTTGAGTTTTTTAGGTAAAGCTTTTTTAGGGTTTTATAGGTTTAGGGTTTAGGCTTTCTTACGATTTTAGGTTTATTATTTAGGGTTTTAGGTTAGGGTTGAGGGATTAGGACTTAGGGTTTTTTTATGGTCTAGGGTTTTATCTATGTTTTTAGGGTTTAGGGCTTTGGATTTTTTAGGTTTAGGATTCTTAGGGTTTTATCAGTTTAGGGTTTCGGGGTTTCATTTTTTTGTGTTGTTAGGGTTTAACATATACGATTTAGGGCTTAATAGGGTTTAGAGCTTAGATTTTTTTTAGCTTAAGGGGTTTTGGGTTTCTTTAGGGTTAAGTGTTTCTTATGGTTTAGGGTTTACAGTTAGGGTTTTTAGTGTTTGTAAGTTTAGGGTTTACATATATTGAGGATTCAGGGTTTAGATCTTAGGTTTTGTAGGGGTTTTAAATGGTTTTGAAGGGTTTTATAGGGTTAGTAGGATTTAGGGTTTCCTAAGGTTTAGGGTTTTGTGTTTCTTAGGAGTTTGAGTTTAGGATTTGGGTTTTGGATTCAGGGTTTAGGGATTAGGGTTTTGTTAGGTTTAAGGATTTAGGTTAAGGCTTTTATCTAGGTTTTTAGGGCTTAGGGATTTGGGCTTTTTACGTTAAGGTTTTTTAGGGCTTTTTTTTGTAATTTTTAGGATTAAACATATACAATTTAGGGCTTTAGAGGGTTTAGGGCTCAGAGTTTTTTTTATGTTTTTAGGGGTTTTAAGGGTTAAGTGTTTCTTAGGGTTTAGGGTTTGGGGCTTAGGATTTTTTTTCTTGCGTTTTTCTAAATTTAGGATTTACAATTTTTTAGGATGTAGGGTTTAGAGCTAAGGGTATTGTAGGGGTTTTAAATGATTTTTAGGGTTTATTTTAGGGTTTATAGTATTTAAGATTTCTTAAGATTTAGGAAATAGGGTTTCTTAAGGATTTGGGTTTAGGATTTAGGATTTTAGATTAAGGTTAAGGGTTTAGGGATTTGGTTTTTTTGTTAGGTGGATTGCTTTAGGTTAAGGGTTTTATCTGGGATTTTATGGTTTAGAGGTTTGGGTTTTTAAGTTAAGGTTTTTATCTAAGTTTTTAGGGTTTAGGGCTTTGGGTTTTTTCGGTCAAGTCTTTTTAGGGTTTTATAGGTTTAGGGTTTAGGCTTAGGTTTTTCTTCTTCTTCTGTTTTTAGGGTTGAACATATATGATTTAGGGCTTTCTAGGGTTTAGAGTTTAGAGTTTTTTAGGTTTAGGTGTTTTAAGTATTTTAAGTGTTTCTTAGGGTGTTTTAGGGTTTAGGGATTAGGTTTTTTTTTGTGTTTTCTAGGTTTAGGGTTTATGGATTCTTAGGATTTTGGGTTTAGAGCTTAGGGCTTTGTAGGTGTTTTAAATGGGTTTTTGGGTTTATTTCAGGGTTTAGGGTTTTGGGTTTCTTAGTGTTTTAGGTTTGGGATTTAGGGTTTAGGGCTTAGGTTTTTTTTTTTATGTTTAGGGATTTATGTTAAGGGTTTTTCTATGTGTTTAGGGTTTAGGGCTTTGGGTTTTTTAGGTTAAGGGTTTTATCTAGGGTTTTATGGTTTTTGTTGTTTTAGGGTTTAGGGCTTAGGTTTTTTTGTGTTTTATAGGATTTAGCATATACGATTTAGGGTTTTATAGGGATTACAACTTTGAGTTTGTTTAGGTTTATGGTTTTTAAGGGTTAAGTGTTTGGTAGGTTTTTTTAGGGTTTTGAACTTAGGATTTTTTTGTGCTTTTTAGGTTTAGGGTGTTCGGATTTTTTGGATTCAGTGTTTAGAGCGTGGTGTTTTATATGGGTTTTAAATGGTTTTCGGATTGATAGGATTTTGTGTTTCTTAAGGTCTAGGGAGGGTTTCTTAGGGTTTTATGTTAAGGATTTTTGGTTTTAGTTTAGGGCTTAGGGTTTAGGCTTAGAGTTTTTTTAGGATTAGGGTTTTAGGTTATGGTTTTTTTTAGTATTTAGGGTTTTAGGTTAGGGTTTTTTAGGGTTTAGAGTTATAAGCTTAGGTTTTGGGTTTAGTGTTTTTTAAGGGTTTGAGTTTAGGATTTGGGTTTTGGATTCAAGGATTAGGTTCTAGGGTTTTTTTAGGTTTAAGGATTTAGGTTTAGGCTTTTATCTATGTTTTTAGGGCTTTGGGATATGGGTTTTTTGGGTTAAACTTTTTTAGGGTTTTATAGGTTTAGGGTTTAGGCTTTCTTATGGTTTTAAGTTTATTATTTAGGGTTTTAGGTTAGGGTTTTGGGATTAGGACTTAGGTTTTTTTTATGGTCTAGGGTTTTATGTTAAGGGTTTTATCTATGTTTTAAGGTTTTAGGTCTTTGGATTTTTTAGGTTTAGGATTCTTAGGGTTTTATTGGTTTAGGGTTTCGGGGTTACGTTTTTTTGTGTTTTTAGGATTTAACATATACGATTTAGGGCTTAATAGGGTTTAGAGCTTAGATTTTTCTCTAGCTTAAGGGGTTTTGTGGTTTTTTAGGGTTTAGGGTTTACAGTTAGGGTTTTTTGTGTTTGTAAGTTTAGGGTTTACAGATATTGAGGATTCAGGGTTTAGATCTTGGGTTTTGTAGCGGTTTTAAATGGTTTTTAGGGGTTTCATAGGGTTAGTAGAATTTTGTGTTTCTTAAGGTTTAGGGTTTAGTGTTTCTTAGGGGTTTGAGTTTAGGATTTGGGTTTTGGATTCACGGTTCAGGGATTAGGGTTTTGTTAGGTTTAAGGAATTAGGTTAAGGCTTTTATCTAGTTTTTTAGGGCTTAGTGATTTGGGTTTTTTACGTTAAGGTTTTTTAGGGTTTTTTTTTGTATCTTTTAGGATTAAGCATATACAATTTAGGGCTTTATAGGGTTTATAGCTCAGAATTTTTTAGGTTTTTAGGATTTTTAAGGGTTAAGTGTTTCTTAGGGTTTAGGGCTTGGGGCTTAGGATTGTTTTTTGCGTTTTTTTAAATTTTGGGTTTACAAATTTTTATGATATAGGGTTTAGAGCTAAGGGTATTGTAGGGGTTTTAAATGTGTTTT
>NW_006239812.1:37702-48007 GCF_000226075.1 Solanum tuberosum
TTTAGGTTTAGTATTTAGGATTTTAGGTTAGGGTTTAGGTCTTTGGTTTTTTTTAGGTTTAGGGATTTAGGTTAAGGGTTTTATTTGGTATTTTATGGTTTAGGGCTTTGGGTTTTTAGGTTAAGGTTTTTATCTAAGTTCTTAGGGTTTAGGCTTAGAGTTTTGTTAGGATTATCCTTTTAAGTTATGGGGATTTTCTAGATTTTTAGTGTTTAATTCTTTTAAGGTTATGGTTTTTTAGGTTTTTATAGGTTTAGAGATTTGGGCTTTTTTTGTGTTTTAAGGGTGAGCATATACAATTTAGGGCTTTATAGGGGTTTTGGGTTCTTTAGGGGGTTTAAGGGTGAAGTGTTTGTTAGGGTTTTTCAGGGTTTAAGGTTATGGGCTTAGGGTATTTTGTGTTTTTAAGATTTAGGATTTATAGATTTCTAAATTTTAGAATTTAGAGATTAGATTTTTGTAGGGGTTTTAAATGAATTTTTGGGTTTATAGGATTTAGGGTATCTTAAGGTTTAGGGTTTAGGGTTTCAGGTTAGGGTTTAGGGTTTAGAGCTTAGGGTTCTTATAGTCTAGGATTTTATGCTAAGGGTATTATCTAGGTTTTTAGGGTTTAGGGCTTTGGCTTTTTTAGGTTTAGGATTCTTAGGGTTTCGGGCTTACGTTTTTTATTTGTTTTTAGGGTTTAACATAAACAATTTAGGGCTTAATAGGGTTTAGATCTTAGAGTTTTTCTATCTTAAGGGGTGGGTTTTTAGTGTTTTTAGGTGTTAAGTGTTTCTTAAGGTTTAGGCTTTACACTTAGGGTATTTTGTGTTTGTAAGTTTAGGGTTTACAGATATTTAGGATTTATAGTTTAGATCTTAGGTTTTGTAGGTGTTTTAAATGGTTTTTAGTGGTTTTATAGGGTTAGTACGATATAGGGTTTCTTAAGGTTTAGAATTTAGTGTTTCTCAGGGGTTTGTGTTTAAAATTTGGGTTTTGGATTCAGGGATTAGGTCTTAGGGTTTTTATAGGTTTAAGGATTTAGGTTAAGGCTTTTATCTAGGTTTTTAGGGCTTAGGGATTTTGGTTTTTAGTTTAAGGTTTTTAGGGTTTTATAGGTTTAGGGTTTAGGGTTTCTTAGGGTTTTAGGTTTAGTATTTAGGGTTTAAGGTTAGGGTTTAGGGTTTAGGGCTCAGGGTCTTTATGGTCTAGGGTTTTATATTAAGGGTTTTATCTAATTTTTTAGAGTTTGGGTCTTTGGATTTTTTAGGTTATGGATTCTTAGGGTTTTATCGGTTTAGGGTTTCGCGGTTAAGTTTTTTTGTGTTTTTAGGGTTTAACATATAAGATTTATGGCTTAATAGGGCTTAGAGCTTAGATTTTTTCTAGCTGATGGGGTTTTTGGGCTTTTTAGGGTTTTTAAGTGTTAAGTTTTTTTAGGGTTTACACTTAGGGTTTTTTGTGTTTGTAAGTTTAGGGTTTACAGATATTTAGGATTTAGGGTTTAGATCTTAGGATTTGTAGGGGTTTTAAATGGATTTAAGGGGTTTTATAGGGTTAGTAGGATTTATGGTTTCTTCAGGTTTAGGGTTTAATGTTTCTGATGGGTTTAAGTTTAGGATTTGGGTTTTGGATTCAAGGTTTAGGGCCTAGGATTTTTTTAGGTTTAAGGATTTAGGTTAAGGCTTTTATCTGGGTTTTTAGGGATTTGGGTTTTTAGGTTAAGGTTTTTTAGGGTTTATTAGGTTTAGGGTTTAGGCTTTAGGTTTTTTTTTGTATCTTTTAGGGTTTAGCATATACAATTTAGGGTTTAGAGGTTAGAGTTTTTTAGGTTTAGGGGTTATTGAGTTTTAGGGTTTTTAAGGGTTAAGTGTTTCTTAGGGTTTGGGGCTTAGGATTTTTTTGTGTGTGTTGTTTTAAGTTTAGGGTTTACAAATTTTTAAGATGTAGTGTTTAGAGCTAAGGGTATTGTAGGGGTTTTAAATGTGTTTTAGGGTTTCTTTTAGGGTTTATTGTATTTAGGTTTTTTAAGGTTTAGGAAATAGGGTTTGTTAGGGATTTAGGGTTTTAGATTAGGGTTTAGGGTTTAGGGAATTGTTTTTTTTTAGGTTTAGGGATTAGGTGAATGGTTTTATCTGGGATTTTATGGTTTAGGGCTTTGAGTTTTTAAGTTAATGTTTTTATCTAAGTACTTAGGGTTTAGGCTTAGAGTTCTTTTAGGATTAGGATTTTAGATTATGGGTTTTTTCTAGATTTTTTGTGTTGCAAGCTTTTAAGGTTATTGGTTTTTTAGGTTTTTATAGGTTTAGAGTTTTGGGCTTAGTTTTTTTTTTGTGTTTTAGGGTTTAGCATATACGATTTAGTGATTTATAGGGGGTTTCGGGTTCCTTAGGGGTTTAAAGGGTTATGTGTTTGTTAGGGTTTTTCTGGGTTTAGAGTTATGGGCTTGGGGTATACAGTATTTAGGGTTTCATAAGGTTTAGGGTTTAGGGTTTCTTAGGGTTTTAGGTTTAGTATTTAGGGTTTTAGGTTAGGGTTTAGGGTTTAGGGCATAGGGTTTTTTATGGTCTAGGGTTTTATGTTAAGGGTTTTATCTAGTTTTTAGGGTTTAGGGCTTTGATTTTTTAGGTTTAGGATTCTTAGGGTTTTATCGGTTTAGGGTTTCGGGCTTACGTTTTTAGGTGTTTTAAGGGTTTAACATATAGGATTTAGGGCTTAATAGGGTTTAGTGCTTAAAGTTTGTCTAGCTTAAGCAGTTTTGGTTTTTTTTTAGGGTTTTTAAGTGTTAAGTGTTTCTTAGGATTTAAGACTTAGGGTTTTTTGTGGTTTTAAGTTTTAGGGTTTATTGAATTTTAGTATTTAGGGTTTAGAGCTTAGGGTTTTGAATTAGGTTTTGTAGGTGTTTTGAATGGTTTTTGGGGGTTATTTAGGGTTAGTATGATTTAGGGTTTCTTAAGGTTTAGGGTTTCGTGTTTCTTAGGGTTTTAAGTTTAGGATTTGGATTTTGGATTAAGGGTTTAGGGCTTAGGTTTTTTTAGGTTTAAGGATTTAGGTTAAGGCTTTTATCTAGGTTTTTAGGGCTTAGGGATTTGGGTTTTTTAGGTTAAGGTTTTTTAGGGTTTTATAGGTTTAGGGTTTAGGGTTAAGGGCTTAGGTTTTTTTTTTCCGTGTTTTTTAGGATTTAGTATATACAATTTAGGGGTTTATAGATTGTTAGTGTTTTTAAGGGTCAAGTTTTTCTTAGTGTTTTTTAGGGTTTAGGGTTTGGGACTTAGGATTTTTTTTGTGTTTTTTTAGGTTTAGGGTTTACAAATTTTTTAGGATGTAGTGTTTTAGAGATAAGGGTATTGTAGGGGTTTTAAATTGTTTTTAGTGTTTCTTTTATGGTTTATAGTATTTAGGGTTTCTTAAGGTTTAGGAAATAGGGTTTCTTAGGGATTTAGGTGTAGGATTTAGGGTCTTACGTTAGGGTTTAGGTCGTTGGGTTTTTTTTAGGTTTAGGGATTTAGGTTAAGGGTTTTATGTGGGATTTTATGGTTTAGGGCTTTGGGTTTTTAGGTTAAGGTTTTTATTTAAGTTTTTAGGGTTGAGGGCTTTGGGTTTTTTAGATTAAGGTTTTTAGGTTTAAGGTTTAGGCTTAGGTTTGATTTTTTTGTTTTTAGGGTTGAGCATATACAATTTAGGGCTTTATAGGGTTTAGAGCTTAGAGTTTTTGAGGTTTAGGTGCTTTAAGGATTTTAATGGTTAAGTGTTTCTTAGGGTGTTTTAGGGTTTAGGGTTTAGGGCTTAAGTATTTTTTTGTGTTTTTTAGGTTTAGGTTTTATGGATGCTTAGGATTTAGGGTTTAGAGCTTAGGGTTTTGTAGGTGTTTTGAATGGGTTTTTGGGTTTATTTCAATGTTTATATGATTTAAGGTTTAGTGTTTAGGGTTTCTTCGGTTTTAGGTTTGGGATTTAGGGTTTTAGGTTAAGGTTTAGGGCTTAGGTTTTTTTTTATGTTTATGGATTATGTTAAGGGTTTTGATAGGTTCTTAGGGTTTAGGGCTTTGGGTTTTTTAGGTGAAGGGTTTTATCTAGGGTTTTCGGGGTTTTATTGTTTTAGGGTTTAGGGCTTAGGTTTTTTTTGTGTTTTATAGGGTTTAGCATATACGATTTAGGCTTATATAGGGTTTAGAACTTTGAGTTTTTTTAGTTTAAGGGGTTTTATTGATTTAGGATTCTTAGGGTTTTATCGGTTTAGGGTTTTGGGGTTACGTTTTTTTGTGTTTTTAAAGTTTAACATATATGATTTAGGGCTTAATAGGGTTTAGAGCTTAGAGTTTTTCTTGCTGAAGGGTTTTTTGGGTTTTTTTAGGGTTTTTAAGTGTTAAGTGTTTCTTAGGGTTTTTAGGGTTTAGGGTTTACACTTAGCATTTTTTTGTGTTTGTAAGTTTAGGGTTTATAGATATTTAGGATTTAGGGTTTTGATCTTAGGTTTTGTAGGTGTTTTAAATGGGGTTTAGGGGTTTTATAGGGTTAGTACGATTTAGGGTTTCTTAAGGTTTAGGGTTTAGGGTTTCTTAGGGGTTTGAGTTTAGGATTTGGGTTTTGGATTCAGGGTTTAGGGCTTTGGGTTTTTTTTATGCTTAAGGATTTAGGTTAAGGGTTTTATCTAGGTTTTTAGGGCGTAGGGATTTGTGTTTTTTAGGTTAAGGTTTTTTAGGGTTTTATTGGTTTAGGGTTTAGGGCTTAGTTTTTTTTTTTTTGTATTTTTTTAGGATTTAGCATTTACAATTTAGGGTTTAGAGCTTAGAGTTTTTTAGGTTTAGGGGTTTTTGGGGTTTTAGGGTTTTTAAGGGTTAAGTGTTTCTTAGGGTCTTTTAGGGTTTAGGGTTTGGGGCTTAGGATTTTATTTTTTTTGTGTTTTTTTAGGTTTAGGGTTCACAAATTTTTAGGATGTAGTGTTTAGAGCTAAGGGTATTGTAGGGGTTTTAAATATGTTTTAGGGTTTCTTTTAGGGTTTATAGTATTTAGGGTTTCTTAAGGTTTATGAAATAGGGTTTTTTAGGGATTTAGGTTTAGGATTTAGCATTTTAGGTTAGGGTTTAGGGCTTTGGTTTTTTTTTAGGTTTAGGGATTTAGGTTAAGGATTTTTTCTGGGATTTTATGGTTTAGGGCTCTGGGTTTTTAAGTTAAAATTTTATCTAAGTTCTTAAGGTTTAAGATTAGAGTTTCTTTAGGATTACGATTTTAGGTTATGGGTTTTTTCTAGAGTTTTAGTCTTTCAAGCTTTTAAGGTTATGGTTTATTAGGTTTTTATAGGTTTAGTGTTTTGGGATTAGTTTTTTTTTGTGTTTTAGGGTTGAGCATATACGATTTAGCGCTATATTGGGGTTTTGGGTTCCTTAGGAGTTTTAAGGGTTAAGTGTTTGTTAGGGTTTTTCAGGGATTAGGGTTATGGGCTTAGGGTATTTTGTGTTTTTTATATTTAGGGTTTATAGATTTCTAGATTTTAGAATTTAGAGATTAGGTGTTTGTAGGTGTTTTAAATGGTTTTAGGGTTGATAGGATTTAGGGTTTTTTAATGTTAGGGTTTAGGATTTCTTAGGGTTTTAGGTTTAGTAGTTAGGGTTTTAGGTTATGATTTAGGGTTTAGTGTTTAGGGTTTTTTATGGTCTACGGTTTTATGTTAAGGGTTTTATCTAGATTTTAGGGTTTAGGGCTTTGGATTTTTTAGATTTAGGATTCTTAGTGTTTGATCGGTTTAGGGTTTCGGGCTTACATTTTTATGTGTCTTTAGGGTTTAACATATAGGATTTAGGGCTTAATAGGGTTTAGTGTTTAAAGTTTGTCTAGGTTAAGTAGTTTTTGGGTTTTTTTAGTGTTTTTAAGTGTTAAGTGTTTCTTAGGGTTTAGGGTTTAGACTTAGCATTTTTTTTGTTTGTAAGTTTAGGGTTTACAGATATTTAGTATTTAGAGTTTAGATCTTTGGTTTTTTAGGGGTTTTAAATGGTTCTATAGGGTTAGTATGATTTAGGGTTTCTTAAGGCTTAGGGTTTAGTGTTTCTTAAAGGTTTGAGTTTAGGATTTGGGTTTTGGATTCATGGATTAGGTCTTAGTGTTTTTTTAGGTTTAAGGATTTAGGTTAAGGCTTTTATCTAGGTTTTTAGGGCTTAGGAATTTGGGTTTTTTGGGTTAAGGTTTTTTAGGGTTTAGGTTTTCTTAGGGTTTTTAGGTTTAGTATTTAGTGTTTTAGGTTAGGGTTTAGGGTTTAGGGATCAGGATTTTTTATGGTCTAGGATTTTATGTTAAGGGTTTTATCTATGTTTTTACGGTTTAGGGTTTTGGATTTTCTAGGTTTAGGATTCCTAGGGTTTTATCGGTTAAGGGTTTCGGGCTTACCTTTTTTTTGTGTATTTGGGGTTTAACATATATGATTTTAGGCTTAATTGGGCTTAGAACTTAGAGTTTGTCTAGCTTAAGGGGTTTTTGGTTTTTTTTGGGTTTTTAAGTGTTAAGTGTTTCTTAGGGTTTAGGATTTACACTTAGGGATTTTTGTGTTTGTAAGTTTAGTGTTTACAGATATATAGGATTTAGGGTGTAGATCTTATATTTTTTATGGGTTTTAAATTGATTTTAGGGGTTTTATAGTGTTAGTATGATTATAGGGTTTCTTAAGGTGTAGGGTTTAGTGTTTCTTAGGGGTTTGAGTTTAGGAATTGGGTTTTGGGTTCAGGGTTTAGGTCTTAGTTTTTTTATGTTTAAGTATTTAGGTTAAGGCTTTTATCTAGATTTTTAGGGCTTAGGTATTTCGGTTTTTTTGAGTTTTATAGGTTTAGGGTTTCTTAGCGTTTTAGGTTTAGTATTTAGGGGTTTAGGGTTTAGGGCTTAGGGTTTTTTATGGTGTAAGGATTTTTATGGTCTAGGGTTTTATGTTAAGGGTTTTATCTAGGTTTTTAAAGTTTAGGGCTTTGGATTTTTTATAGGATTCTTACGGTTTTATCGATTTAGGGTTTTAGGCTTACGTTTTTTTTGTGTTTATAGGGTTTAACATATACAATTTAGGGCTTAATAGGGTTTTGAGCTTAGATTTTTTCTTGCTTAAGGGTTTTTTGGGTTTTTTAGGGTTTTTAAGTGTTAAGTGTTTCTTAGGGTTTAGGGTGTACACTTAGTTTTTAGTGTTTGTAAGTTTAGGGTTTCCAGATATTTATGATTTAGGGTTTAGATCTTAGGTTTTGTAGGGGTTTTAAATGCTTTTTAGGGGTTTTATAGGGTTAGTAGGATTTTAGGGTTTCTTAAGGTTTAGAGTTTAGTGTTTCTTAGGGGTTTGAGTATAGGATTTGGGTTTTTGGATTCAGGGTTTAGGGCTTAGGGTTTTTTTAGGTTTAAAGATTTAGGTTAAGGCTTTTATCTAGGTTTTTAGGGATTTCGATTTTTAGGGTTAATGTTTATTAGGGTTCTATAGGTTTAGGGTTTAGGGGTATTTTGTTTGGATTTTTTAGGATTTAGCATATACAATTTAGGATCTTATAGGGTTTAGAGCCTAGATTTTTTAGGTTTAGGGGTTTTTAAGGGTTAAGTGTTTGTTAGGCTTTTTTACGATTTAGGGTTTGGGGATTAGGATTTTCTTTTTTGTATTTTTAGGTTTAGGGTTTACAAATTTTTAGGATGTATTGTTTAGAGCTAAGGGTATTGTAGGGATTTAAATGGTTTTTAGGGTTTCTTTTAGGGTTTCCTAAGGTTTAGGAAATAGGGTTTGTTACGGATTTAGGTTTAAGATTTAGCGTTTTAGGTTACGGCAATGGTTTTTTTTAGGTTTAGGGATTTAGGTTAAGGGTTTTATCTGGGATTTTATGGTTTAGGGCTTTGTGTTTTTGAGTTAAGGCTTTTATCTAAGTTCATAGGGTTTAGGCTTATTGTTTTGTTAGGATTAGGGTTTTAGGTTATGTGGTTTTTCTAGATTTTTAGTGTTTCTAGCTTTTAAGGTTATGGTTTTTTAGGTTTTTATAGGTTTAGAGTTTTGGGCAAAGTTTTTTTATGTTTTTTAAGGTCGAGCATATACGATTTAGGGCTTTATAGGGGTTTTGGGTTCTTTATGGGTTTTAAGGGTTAAGTATTTGTTAGTGTTTTTCAGGGTTTATGGGCTTATGGTAATTTGTGTTTTTTAGATATAGGGTTTATCGATTTCTAAATTTTAGAATTTACAGATTAGGTTTTTGTAGGGATTTTAAATGGTTTTTAGGGTTTATAGGATTTAGGGTTTCTTAAGGTTTAGGGTTTAAGGTTTCTTAGGGTTTTAGGTTTAGTATTTAGGGTTTAGGGTTTTGGGCTTAGGGTTTTTTATCATCTAGTATTTTATGTTAAGGGCATTATCTAGGTTTTTAGGGTTTAGGGCTTTGGATTTTTTAGGTTTAGGATTCTTAGGGTTTTATCGGTTTAGGGTTTCGGGCCTACGTTTTTTTGTGTTTTAAGGGTTTAACATATTCAATTTAGGGCTTAATAGCGTTTAGAGCTTAGAGTTTTTATAGCTTAAGGGGTTTTTGGGTTTTTAGTATTTTTAAGTGTTAAGTGTTTCTTAATGTTTAGGTTTTAAACTTAGTGTTTTTTGTGTTTGTAAGTTTTGGGTTTACAAATATTTAGGATTTAGAGTTTAGATTTTGTGTTTTGTAGGTGATTTAAATTGGTTTTAGGGGTTTTATAGGGTTAGTACGATTTAGGGTTTCTTAAGGTTTAGGGTATAGTGTTTTTTAGGGATTTGTGTTTAGGATTTGGGTTTTGGATTCAGGGATTAGGTCTTAGGGTTTTTTTAGGTCTAAGGATTTAGGTTAAGGCTTTTATCTAGGATTTTAGGGCATAGGGATTTGGGGATTTATAGGTTTAGAGTTTAGGGTTTCTTAGGGTTTTAGGTTAGTATTTAGGGTTTTTGGTTAGGGTTTAGGGTTTTTTATGGACTAAGGTTTTGTGTCAAGGGTTTTATCGGTTTAGGGTTTCGTAATTAAGTTTTTTTGTGTTTTTAGGGTTTAACATATAAGATTTAGGGCTTAATAGGGTTTAGAGCTTAGATTTTTTCTATCTTAAGGGGTTTTGGGGTTTTTTTAAAGTTAAGTGTTTCTTAGGGTTTAGGGTTTACACTTAGGGTTTTTTGTGTTTGTAAGTTTAGGGTTTACAGATATTTAGGATTTAGGGTTTAAATCTTAGGTTTTGTAGGTGTTTTAAATGGTTTTTAGGGGTTTTATAGGGTTAGTAGGATTTATGGTCGGTTTAGATCTTAAGTTTTGTAGGGCTTTTAAATGATTTTTAGTGGTTTTATAGGGTTAGTAGGATTTAGGGTTTCTTAAGGTTTAGGGTTTAGTGTTTCTTAGGGGTTTGAGTTTAGGATTTGGGTTTTGGATTCAGGGTTTTTTAATGTTTAAGTATTTAGGTTAACTTTTTATCTATGTTTTTAAGTCTTAGGGATTTGGGTTTTTACGTTAAGGTTTTATAGGGTTTTATAGGTTTAGGGTTTAAGGTTTAGGATTTTTTTTTGTGTTCTTTAGGATTAAGAATATACAATTTAGGGCTTTATAGGGTTTAGAGCTTAAAGTTTTTTAGGTTTAGGGTTTTTTGGATTTTTAAGGGTTAATTGTTTCTTATGGTTTAGGGTTTGGGGCTTTGGAATTTTTTTATGTATATTTTTAAGTTTAGGATTTACAATTTTTTATGATGTAGTGTTTATAGCTAAGGGTATTGTAGGGATTTTAAATGTTTTTAAGGTTTCTTTTAGGGTTTATAGCATTTAAGGTTTCTTAAGGTTTAGGAAATAGGGTTTCTTAGGGATTTAGGTTTACGATTTAGGGTTTTGGGTTAGGGTTTAGAGTTTAGGGATTTGAGTTAAGGGTTTTATCTGGGATTTTATGGTTTAGAGCTTTGGGTTTTTAAGTTAAGGTTATTTTCTAAGTTTTTAGGGTTTAGGGCTTTGGTTTTTTTAGGTTAAGGCTCTTTAGGTTTTAGGCTTAGGTTTTTTTTTTTTTTTTTTTTCTTTCTGATTTTAGGTTTGAGCATATACGATTTAGGGATTTATAGGGTTTAGAGCTAAGAGGTTTTTTGGTTTGGGTGTTTTAAGTATTTTAAGGGTTAAGTGTTTCTTAGGGTGTTTTAGGGTTTAGGGTTTAGGGCTTAGGGATTATTTATGTTTTTTAGGTTTAGGGTGTATGGATGCTTAGGATTTTGGGTTTAGAGCTTAGGGTTTTGTGGGTGTTTTAAATGGGTTTTTGGGTTTATTTAAGGGTTTATATGATTTAAGGTTTAGGGTTTTTGGGTTTCTTAGGGTTTTAGGTTTAGGATTTAGGGTTTTAGGTTAGGGTTT
>NW_006239812.1:48100-51953 GCF_000226075.1 Solanum tuberosum
TAGGTTTTTAGGGTTTAGGGCTTTGGGTTTTTTAGGTTAAGGATTTTATCTAGGGTTTTCTGGGTTTTATTGTTTTAGGGTTTAGGGCTTAGGGTTTGTTGTGTTATATAGGGTTTAGCATATACGATTTAGGGTTTTATAGGGATTACAACTTTGGGTTTTTATAGGTTTACGGGTTTTTAAGGGTTAAGTGTTTGGTAGGGTTTTTTAGGGTTTAGGGTTTTGATCTTAGGGTTTTTTTGTGCTTTTTAGGTTTAGGGTTTACGGATTTTTAGGATTCAGTGTTTAGAGCGTGATGTTTTGTATGGGTTTTAAATGATTTTAGGATTTATAGGATTTAGAGTTTCTTAAGGTTTAGTGAAGTTTTTTTAAGGTATTAGGTTAAGGATATTGGGTTTTAGTTTAGGGCTTAGGGTTTAGGCTTAGAGTTTTTTTAGGATTAGGGTTTTAGGTTATGGGTTCTTTGTTAGATTTTTAGTGTTTCAAGCTTTTAAGGTTATGGTTTGTTAGGTTTTTATTGGTTCAGAGTTTTGGGCTTAGTTCTTTTTTTGTCTTTTAAGGTTGAGCATATACTATTTAGGGCTTTATAGGGGTTTTGGGTTCCTTAGGGATTTTAAGGGTTAAGTATTTGTTAGGGTTTTTCAGGGTTTAGGGTTATGTTCTTAGGGTATTTTGTGTTTTTTAGATTTAGGGTTTATAGATTTCTAGATTTTAGAATTTAGAGAATATATTTTTGTAGGGATTTTAAATGGTTTTTAGGGTTTATAGGATTTAGGGTTTCTTAAGGTTTAGGGTTTAGGGTTTCTTATGGTTTTAGATTTAGTATTTAGGGTTTTGATGGTTTTAGGTTAGGGTTTAGGGTTTAGAGCTTAGGGTATTTTGTGGTCTAGGGTTTTATGTGAAGGGTTTTATCTAGGTTTTCAGGTTTCAGGGCTTTGGATTATTTAGGTTTATGATTCTTAGGGTTTTATCGGTTTAGGGTTTCGAGTTTATGTTCTTTTGTGTTTTTAGAGTTTAACATATACGATTTAGGGCTTAATAGGGTTTAGAACTTAGAGTTTTCCTAGCTTAAGGAGTTTTTTAGTTTTTAAGGTTTTTAAGTGTTTAGTGTTTCTCAGTTTTTTTAGGGTTTAGGGTTTTTTGTGTTTGTAAGTTTCGGGTTTTTTGTGTTTGTAAGTTTAGGGTTTACAAATATTTAGGATTTAGGGTTTAAATCCTAGGTTTTTTTAGGGGTTTTAAATGGGTTTTAGGGGTTTTATAGGATTGGTAGGATTTAGGGTTTCTTAAGGTTTAGGGTTTAGTGTTTCTTAGGAGTTTGAGTTTAGAAATTGGGTTTTGGATTCAGGGTTTAGGGCTTAGGGTTTTTTTAGGTTTAAAGATTTAGGTTAAGGCTTTTAGCTAGGTTTTTAGGGCTTAGTGATTTTTGTTTTTTTGGTTAAGGTTTATTAGGGTTTTATAGGTTTAGGGTTTACGACATAGGTTTTTGCTTTTGTATTTTTAAGGATTTAGCATATACAATTTAGCGCTTTATAGGGCTTAGAGCTTAGAGTTTTTTAGGTTTATGGGTTTTTGGGTATTTAGGATTTTTAAGGGTTAAATGTTTCTTAGGGTTTTTTAGGGTTTAGGGTTTAGAGCTTAGAATTATTTTTTTTGTGTTTTTTTAGGTTTAAAGATTTAGGTTAAGGCTTTTAGCTAGGTTTTTAGGGCTTAGTGATTTTTGTTTTTTTGGTTAAGGTTTATTAGGGTTTTATAGGTTTAGGGTTTACAAATTTTTAGGATGCAGTGTTAGAGCTAAGGGTATTGTAGGGGTTTTAAATTTGTTTTAGGGTTTCTTAAGGTTTAGCAAATAGGGTTTCTTAAGGATTTAGGTTTAGGATTTAGCATTTTAGGTCAGGCTTTAGGGTTTAGGGCTTTGGTTTTTTTTAGGTTTCGGGATTTGGGTTAAGGGTTTTATCTGGGATTTTACGGTTTAGGGCTTTGAGTTTTTAAGTTAAGGTTTTTATCGAAGTTCTTAGGGTTTATGCTTAGAGTTTTTTTAGGATTAGGATTTTAGGTTATGGGTTTTTTCTAGATTTCTAGTGTTTCAAGCTTTTAAGGTTATGGGTTTTTAGGTTTTTATAGGTTTAGAGTTTTGGGCTTAGTTTTTTTTTTCGTTTAAGGGTTGGGCAGATACGATTTAGGGCTTTATAGGGGTTTTGGGTTCCTTAGGGGTTTTAAGGGTTAAGTGTTTGTTAGAGTTTTTCAGGGTTTAGGGTTATGGGCTTAGGGAATTTTGTGTTTTTTAGATTTTGGGTTTATAGATTTCTAGATTTTAGAATTTAGAGATTAGGTTTTTGTAGGGATTTTATATGATTTTTAGGGTTTATAGGATTTACGGTTTCTTAAGGTTTATGGTTTAGGGTTTCTTAGGGTTTTAGGTTTAGTATTTAGGGTTTTAGGTTAGGGTTTAGGGTTTAGGGCTAAGGATTTCTTATGGTCTAGGGTTTTATGTTAAGGGTTTTATCTAGGTATTTAGGGTTTAGTGCTTTGGATTTTTTATGTTTAGGATTCTTAGGGTTTTATCGGTTTAGGGTTTCTGGGTTACTTTTTTTTTGTGATTTTAGGATTAAACTTATACGTTTTAGGGCTTAATAGGGTTTAGAGCTTAGAGTTTTTCTAGCTTAGGGGGTTTTTAGGGTTTTTTAGGGTTTTTAAGTGTTAAGTGTTTTTAGGGTTTAGAGTTTACACTTAGGGTTTTTGTGTTTGTAAGTTTAGGGTTTACAGATATTTAGGATTTAGGGTTTAGATCTAAGGTTTTGTTGTGGTTTTAGATGGTGTTTAGGGGTTTTATAGGGTTAGTACCATTTAGGGTTTCTTAAGGTTTAGGGTTTAGTGTTTCTTAGGGGTTTGAGCTTAGGATTTGTGTTTTGGGTTCAGGGTTTAGGGCTTAGGGTTTTTTTAGGTTTAAGGATTTAGGTTAAGGCTTTTATCTAGATTTTTAGAGTTTAGGGATTTGGGTTTTTTAGGTTATGGTTTTTTAGGGTTTTATAAGTTTAGGGTTTAAGGCTTATGGTTTTTATTTTTTTTATTTTTTAGGATTTAGCATATAAAATTTAGGGCTTTATATGGTTTAGAGCTTAGAGTTTTTTAGGTTTAGGGGTTTTTAAGGGTTAAATGTTTCTTAGAGTGTTTTAGGGTTTAGGGCTTATGATTATTTTTTTTGTGTTCTTTTAGGGTTTACAAATTTTTAGGATGTAGTGTTTAAAGCTAAGGGTATTGTAGGGGTTTTAAATTATTTTTGGGGTTTATAGTATTTAGGGTTTCTTAAGGTTTAGGAAATAGGGTTTCTTAGGGATTTAGGTTTAGGATTTAGCGTTTTATGTTAGGGTTTAGTGTTTAGGGCTTTGGTTTTTTTTTTTATGTTTAGGTATTTAGGTTAAGGGTTTTATGTGTGATTTTATGGTTTAGGGCTGTGGGTTCTTAGGTTAAGGTTTTTATCTAAGTTATTAGGGTTTATGCTTAGAGTGTTTTAGGATTAGGGTTTTAGGTTATGGGTTTTTTTCTAGATTTCTAGTGTTTCAAGATTTTAAGGTTATGGTTTTTTAGATTTTTATAGGTTTAGAGTTTTGGGCTCAGTTTTTTTTTTCTGCTTTAAGGTTTAGCATATACGATTTATGGCTTTATAGGGCTTTTGGGTTCTTTAGGTGTTTTACGGGTTAAGTATTTGTTAGGGTTTTTTAGGGTTTAAGGTTATGGGCTTAGGGTATTTTGTGTTTTTTACATTTAGGGTGTATAGATTTCTAGATTTTAAAATTTAGAGAATAGGTTTTTGTAGGGGTTTTAAATGGTTTTTAGTGTTTATAGGATTTTAGTA
>NW_006239812.1:52255-52915 GCF_000226075.1 Solanum tuberosum
CTTACGTTTTGTAGGTGTTTTAAATTGTTTTTAGGGGTTTTATAGGGTTAGTACGATTTAGGTTTCTTAAGGTTTAGGGTTTAGTGTTTCTTAAGGGTTTGAGTTTAGGATTTGTGTTTTGGATTCAGGGATTAGGTCTTAGTGTTTTTTTAGGTTGAAGGATTTAGGTTAAGGCTTTTATCTAGGTTTTTAGGGCTTAGGGATTTGGGTTTTTTATGTTATGGTTTTTTAGGGTTTTATAAGTTTAGGCTTCAGGCTTTCTTAGGGTTTTAGGTTTAGTGTTTAGGGTTTTAGGTTAGGGTTTAGGGTTTTAGGGCTTAGGGATTTTTTACGGTCTAGGGGTTTTATATTAAGGGGTTTTATCTAGGTTTTTATGGTTTAGGGCTTTGGATTTTTTAGGTTTAGGATTCTTACGGTTTTATCGGTTTAGGGTTTTGGGGTTACGTTTTTTTGTGTTTTTAGGGTTTAACATATACGATTTAGGGCTTAATAAGGTTTAGAGCTTAGATTTTTTCTAGCTTAAGGAGTTTTTGGGTTTTTTAGGGTTTTTAATTGTTAAATTTTCTTAGGGTTTTTAGGGTTTAGTGTTTACACTTAGGATTTATTGTGTTTGTAAGTTTAGGGTTTATAGATATTTAGTATTTAGGGTTTAGATCTTAG
>NW_006239812.1:53073-54661 GCF_000226075.1 Solanum tuberosum
AAGGTTTTTTTTTTTGGTTTAAGGATTTAGGTTAAAGCTTTTATCTAGGTTTTTAGGGATTAGGGATTTGGGTTTTTAGGTTAAGGTTTTTTAGGGTTCAATAGGTTTAGGGTTTAGGCCTTAGGGTTTTTGTTGTATCTTTTATGGTTTAGCATATACAATTTAAGGTGCTTAGAGTTTTTTAGGTTTAAGTGTTTTTGGGTTTTTAAGGGTTAAATGATTCTTAGGGTTTGACGCTTAGGATTTTTTTTGTGTGTTTTTTTAGGTTTAGGGTTTACAAATTTTTAGGATGTAGTGTTTAGAGCTAAGGGTATTGTAGGGGTTTTAAATGTTTTTTAGGGTTTCTTAAGGTTTAGGAAATAGGGTTTCTTAGGGATTTTGGTTTAGGATTTAGCGTTTTTTGTTAGGGTTTAGGGTTTAGAGATTTGTTTTTTTTTTAGTTTTAGAAATTTGGGTTAAGGGTTTTATCTGGGACTTTATGGTTTAGGGCTTTGGGTTTATAGGTTAAGGTTTTTATCTAAGTTATTAGGGTTTAGGCTTGGAGTTTTTTTAGGATTAGTGTTTTAGGTTATGGGTTTTTTCTAGATATTTAGTGTTTCAAACTTTTAAGGTTATGTTTTTTTAGGTTTTTATAGGTTTATAGTTTTGGGCTCAGGCTTTTTTTTGTGTTTTAAGGTTGAGCATATACGATTTAGGGCTTTATAGTGGTTTTGGGTTCTTTAGGGGTTTTAATGGTTAAGTGTTTGTTAGGGTTTTACAGGGTTTAGGGTTATGGGCTTAGGGTATTTTGTGTTTTTTACATTTAGGGTTTATAGATTTCTATATTTTAGAATTTAGAGAGTAGATTTTTGTAGGGGTTTTTAATTGTTTTTAAGGTTTATAGGATTTTGGGTTTCTTGAGGTTTAGGGTTTAGGGTTTCTTAGGGTTTTAGGTTTAGTATTTAGGGATTTAGGTTAGGGTTTAGGGCTTATGGTTTTTATGGTCTAGGGTTTTATGTTAAGGATTTTATCTAGGTTTTTAGGGTTTGGGGCTTTGGATTTTTTAGGTTTAGGATTCTTAGGGTTTACAAATATTTAGGATTTAGGGTATAGATCTTAGGTTTTGTATGTGTTTTAAATGGTTTTTAGGGGTTTTATAGGGTTAGTACGATTGAGGTTAAGGCTTTTATCTATGTTTTTAGGGCTTAGGGATTTGGGTTTTTTATGTTAAGGTTTTTTAGTTTTATAAGTTTAGGGTTTAGGCTTTCTTAGGGTTTTAGGTTTAGGGTTTAGGGTTTTAGGTTAGGTTTTAGGGTTTTTTATGGTCTAGAATTTCTTATGGTCTAGGGTTTTATCTAGGTTTTTACGGTTTAGGGATTTGGATTATTTAAGTTTAGGATTCTTAGGGTTTTATCGGTTTAGGGTTTTGGGGTTACGTTTTTTTTGTGTTTTTAGGGTTTAAGATATACGATTTTTGGCTTAATAGTGTTTAGAGTTTATATTTTTTCTAGCTGATGGGGTTTTTGGTTTTTTTAGGGTTTTTAAGTGTTGAGTTTTCTTAGGGTTTTTAGGGTTTAGGGTTTACACTTAGGGTTTTTTGTGTTTGTAA
>NW_006239812.1:58414-59516 GCF_000226075.1 Solanum tuberosum
GGGGAAAAGAACACAGGCAAGAAAACCCCAAGAGAGGATTCATGAGTTGGGTTATTTAGATTTCACCCTATCACTCACAATCCATTTACCCCACCCCCAACAAAAACAGATGCAGTTGTCCCCAATGCATACATAAACATTAAAAGAAAATGGAATGGGTGACGCAAACCTGTAGCGCAAAGCGCCGTCGAATCATTAACAAGCAGAGGGGTCCGGTTTCCCGGAACCCGCTGGACCAACAGTGAGGGCACCCTCAGAAGTGCCCACATCAGCAATCATAGCATCCTCAGTAGTGCTCTCTAACACTCTCTCCGCACCATCAGAGGTGCTCACCACGTCCCTTAAAACAGGTTGAACCTCTGCAACTGGTGTAGAGCTCGATGCCCCTGCAACTCTCTCACGCACTCTCTGCTGGCGCAACTCTTTGTCTACCATCGAGGCCCTCCTAGCTTCCTTCTCCTGCCGACGCTGTGTTTTGTGAGCTTTCTCTTCCTCTGTGCGATGAGAACGGTGCCGCTTGCCTTTGGAATGTGTCGGTGCAGGCCCTTCCTCGGCGGTCCCACTGAATAGAGCATCTAGCACTGTATCATCAGCTAGTGCAGTAGGAGAAGCCTGAGTCTCAACTGAAGGTGCAGCAAGAATAGCATCAACGTCAGTCCGGAGGTTGACTAAATCAGCCTGTAACACAGATAGATCTGTAGCTGGGGCTGATCGCTCGAGAACTCTCAACTCGAATGCATCAAGCCTCTTATTAACAGCTTGGACCTTCCGGTCCATCATCGCCTCCATCATACGCTCCATTCTTGCCTCGAACTCAGCTATCGACTTCTGTATCCATAGATGGATGTGATGCAGCAGTGTGGCCATCTGAGCCTCTAACTTCTGTACTCTGGCTAGTGGGACAACAGTAGCTCCTAATTGTGGTGTGGATCGGGAAGAACTAGGAGCCATACTAGCCACCTGAGAAGAAGAGCCCGGGATAGTGTCGGCGTGGTCTGGGATAATGGGGTCACCGCCCTGTGCCTGCCCCACAGTGTCTGCAAGATCGGGGCCCAAGGGAGGTACCTCAATCTGGGGCTCTCTGCGAGGTGCTGCCACATTT
>NW_006239813.1:0-2143 GCF_000226075.1 Solanum tuberosum
TGAGGTTTGTAACAAGAAGCGAGTTTGACTTTTTGGAGAGCGTAATTAGAACAGTTTGAGTGAACGATTGAGTTGAAGTACTAGAGTTAGTCTTTTAGATCACTGACTTGTAAAAACGTTGCTCATGAGAAGTTATTGGAGATTGGTGGTCGAAAGCTTATACACTATAGGCCGTGATTTTTTACTCCATTGAGCAAAGAGTTTTCCATGATAAATTTATGTCTTACAAATTCCGCTGTTTACTGCGTTTTTGGGTAAAGTTGATATACAACTTTCACATTTGAAAATGTGAATGTTGTATATCAACTTTCTCATAAAGCCATTGAACACTTTTTTATTAGGGTGATATGAGAGAACATCAGAACTATTTTGCTTACTATCTCAGTATATATGCAGGTTTATTCAGTCAGAGACATACTTATAAAATGGTGAATGACCATACCTAATCGGCAGGGTTGAAAATGGAGATATTAAAATGAATTGAAATAAAAATCAGGTTGAGTCATGACCCGTGCAAGTTTACTTTGAGCTCAAATAAGTAGGGCTCAAATGGGCTAAAAATGGGTTGGGTCATGACCTGCCTAATTTGATCTACGAGTTAATAACTTTGATGGTCACTCAACTATCAATTCTTTTCATAGAAAGTCACTCAACTTTCATTTTCAACTTAAAAGTCACTCAACTATGACTTCTTTGCACAGAAAAGCAGCACTCAACCTATTTAATTTTTTTTTCTACTAAAATTTGCTGACATGAAATTTTATTGTAGTCAAAATTTTAAGAACCAAATATATATTCATTTAAACCATTTAATGACCTGCCCCATTCAACCCGACCCGCTAAAAATATAATATTGAATTTTTTATTTTACCATTAATTCCCTAAATTATTATTATTATTATCTTTTTTTAAAAAAAGTTAATCAATCAATATAACTGGAACAATCTTACCTAACAGGCAACACATTACATTATTTTAAATTTGTGCAACTTAATTTAATGTCACAAACTCATGTATCAGTAGTAAATTAACAACTATAGAGTTATACTTGATATTTATTTATTTTGGTTCGATAGTTAATGGTAAAATAAAAAGTTTTATATTATATTTTTAGCGGGTCGGATTGAATGGGGCGGGTCATTAAATGATTTAAATGGATATATATTTGGTTCTTAAAATTTTGACTACAATAAAAATTTCATGTCAGCAAATTTTAGTGAAAAAAAAAATTAAATAGGTTGAATGACTTTATGTGCAAAGAAGTCATAGTTGAATGACTTTTAAGTTGAAAATGAAAGTTAAGTGACTTTGTGTGAAAATAGTTGATAGTTGAGTGACCATCAAAGTTATTAACTCTTTGATCCACTTAATCTCAATAAAGAGTCTTAACAGGTTAAAATTGGAGATTGAATTTGGCTCAATTGAAGATCCTTTTAAAATAGGTTAAGACTAGAACAAATTGAGATTGAACCAATTCAACTTATTTTGAGCTCAACCCCTAACTCCTTTTATTAATTATACTAGTATACGTGCCCGCGCGTTGCGCGGAGATTATTAAAAATTATTTAATTGTTCAAATATATTACATCATTTTGATTTTATTAAAATATAATTATCATCATATTTTTCATGCAATATACTTAATATCATGAATTTTTATATAACTAAAGGAACAAATCATATAAATGCATGCACACGATCATCAAATAACATTTTTGATAAAACTAAATATTATAATTATATATTTCTTATACAAACGTTTCAAAAATATATTATGATTAAAAATAAATAAGAATGAAAGAATTAAGAGAATATGTTGGTACACTCTCTCAAATTAATATATGAAAAAAAATTATTTATTATTTTCTTTCCATGGAGAGATTTTGCGTAAACTAAATAATTTATTCATTTTCAAAAAAAATTCATAATGATTTTAAAATATTTATCTGAATAATAAATTCTTCATGTTAATGTTCAATTTAAAAGTTGTGTACAAAAATACATGACATCTCTTTATTCATTTTTCAATTTAAAAGTTGTGTACAAAAATACATGGCATCTCTTTATTCATTTCATATTCATCAAGTGTCTATGCTTCTACTCCTATAAGTGTTATCTAAGTAAGCTAAACATTTTTTATTTA
>NW_006239813.1:5139-24858 GCF_000226075.1 Solanum tuberosum
TTTTTATTTTACCATTAACTATCGAACCAAAAAATAATAATATTAAGCACAACTCTAGTTAATTTACTACTGATACATGAGTTTGTGACATTAAATTAAGTTGCACAAATTTAAAATAATGTAATGTGTTGCCTGTTAGGTAAGATTGTTCCAGTTGTATTGATTGATTAACTTTTTTAAAAAAAAGATAATAATAATAATAATTTAGGGAATTAATGGTAAAATAAAATATTCAATATTATATTTTTAGCGGGTCAGGTTGAATGGGCGGGTCATTAAATGGTTTAAATGAATATATATTTGGTTCTTAAAATTTTGACTAAAATAAAATTTTCATGTCAGCAAATTTTAGTGAAAAAAATAATTAAATAGGTTGAGTGACTTTCTGTGCAAAGAAGTCATAGTTGAATGACTTTTAAGTTGAAAATGAAAGTTGAGTGACTTTGTGTGAAAATAGTTGATAGTTGAGATTGAATCCAATTCAACTTATTTTGAGCTCAACCCATAAAATTCTGAATGAGTTGAACGGGTTACCTTTGTTTGGACTCACTTTTTACACCCCTAACTCCTTTTATTAATTATATGTTTGGAAATTTAGAAGAAAAGATGTAACAAAAGATTTGAGCATATCAATATTTTCCATACACAACATTATCTATTTAATTTTGTCAATGTTGATCTACGTTTGATTCTAATTGGTTGGTTACCTCCACATTTAACATTAGAGAGGAGCCTTCTTGGAGGCTAAAGTTTCTTTTGGGTTATGATATATACATGTAGTGTCGTGCCAACCCCCACCATCACAGGTTAGTACAAGTTAGGCTACCAAATGCGTTATAATTATGTGCACATTGGTTTGGTTTTTGAAGATAAAGAGTAATGCATGCTGAACAATCCGAGCGTGATGGCGACTTTTTCATTGAGATATATGTATCTTCGACAAAAGTCTTTATTTATTATTGAACACGACTATAGTCGTGGTCCTAATAATACTACAATCATATTATTAAAACTTCATTTCATAGTTGATCCTTGCGTTACCAGAGAATACAACAAAATATATGATGAAGTTGTTACTCGACTAAGAATCAGCTGCCAAAAGGCCTCTGGTTGCCGCAATCAAGAGAGAATTGTTATTGTAGAACACATTATTTTATTTTTTTGTAGAACACATTAAAAATAGATTTTCTCTTACGGTATAAGAGAGAATTGAGCAATTGGGTATTTTTGTAAAAGAATATTAATTTTTTATTTTAATTTAGTTAGTGTATAATTTTTTTTTAAAAAATTATGGGATTCATTTAACCTATACTCCCCTCTCGCAGTCTATTTTTAATTGTCATGGTTTATCTATTTAGAGTCAAACTATAAGAACTTTGACTAACATTTTATGATATATTTTTCATCATATTGATATGGAAAAATTGCAATTTATAGCACTTTTCTTATAGTTTTTGAATATCTAAAATTTTTATTTAAAATATCGAATTAATGTAATCTAATTTAACTTTAAAAATTAGTTAAATTAACTTTAAAAAGCATAACATGACAACTAAAAATGAAAAAGAGAGAAGAAGTATTTGTTAGTATTAAATTCATACCTTTAGCTTTATTACTATGTCATTGGTACTTTTTTGTAGATTTTGCAACTATATATCTTGCTTTGAAAAATCGACAGAATGAAGGAAATACTTCAATTATGACATTTCAATGAGACCCTTCGCAACATGCATGTTTTTGGGGGAAAAAAAGAAAGAGATGATTTACGACCCCATATATATATATATATAAATATATATAACTTATTATAAAAGAAATACATTGTATTTACTTAATAATTTAGACCAGAGACTATAGACTATAGTTGCTGGATGTTTTTCTCTTGTAAAATCTATCTCCATGAAACCATGAAATGGTATCAATTAGCAACGATACACTTAATTTAGATAACTTTTACTACATAGGATATGCTATAGACTTGTAGCTATGATATAGTTTTTATTTCCTCATGATATGTAACATTTTCTAGAATGCAGCGTAAAAAATATCACTTTTTAAAATTAAAATACATAAAAAGCCACTTATTTTTTCATTTAATCAAAATGGATAAATCGTTTCGCTTTCAACAACTTGTCCTTAATTTTAATGGGTGGTCAAATAATTGTTTATCCATTTTTTAACTTTTTTTTTTTTTTGTAAAGTAAGTCGCTGAAAGCCAAATCATTTACCCATTGTGGCACCACAAGTTCACAATGGGGTCATTTGATAGAGTGTATCAGTAAAAATAATGTATCTATTAACTCTGTATATTAATTATATTTTATTTGATATAATTTTTTTTATGTTATCTATAACCAATGCAAGTATTAATTATACATTTTATTGTGTATTAAGGTGTATATTACTAATATCATTCTAGTTATTAAGGTGTAAGGGATTTTAATGTATGCATTAGCATGGTCAAACACCCCATTGCCCATTAAATTCTCTTTTACATAACTTCAGTACTATAATTGTGAAGGGTTTGTAATAATGATTTTTATCCAATACATACAATTTTTAATACTCCAAACCAAATGTATAAGAAATAATCTATTTATTATTAATGCAAGCATTACTAATACATTCTATATAACATTATTCTTACATACTCTACTATACGATCCGTAAAAGTACTCAAAGTCGATGCAAAAGTACCCACAAAACAAGTCAATCAACAACTGAGATAGCTAAACTTTGTTAGCCATGACTATACATAAGATATCAAATAAAAAAATCTCTTTTAAAAATATTTACACAATTTCTCATGTGTCAATATGAGTTGCATATTAGGTAAATGAGTTGAATTAAGCGAGTTAAAAAGGATGAATTTAATAAAATAAAGAAAACTTTTCAAAAATATCGATCCTTTGAGCCTAATTAGGAAATACAATGATAGTTTGAATAATTACCAAATATAACAATATATTATAAATTCGCTATGTACTAGTGATACAACAATTTTTGAAATTCGCTTTGTATTACAGATTAATCAATTCACTCAATATCAGTAATACATCAACAGTTACAAAGCAAGTTGTTATATCAGAACGAATTGTTATATTACTGATAGATACATGACGAATTTCAAAAACTCTCACTATACTTAGTAATTTTTTTAAAATCTCGCTATATTTGATAAATATAATGTAAAAAACTACATGATTAGACAATCATTTCTAATATAAATGGATCATTAACTCAGCCAATTTTAAACGATTCAAACATATCATTATTTTATAGGCTAATTTGTCACTCTTATCAAATGTCATTTTTTTAATCTATGTCTTGTGTACTTTTAACCAAGTGTCCGAGTGTCACACCACGTACCCACACTAATATACATGGATCTGCCTCTATATACATATTCAAAGATGAGGACTTGATGATTTAGCAGCCTAGTTATAGATATTTTCAATTAAAGTTATTATCTAAAGGTAGTAGGCTAGAAGAAATAGGGTTGGCTGGGTCAATTATGCCATGTCAAAGTTATATAATTTGAAAATGTCTATACTTAGGACTGCTAATTCTACTCTTCCCCCTTCAACTCCATACTAAATTTAGGCTGTGTTTATTATGAATTTTTCATTTTTTTCATGTTTGATTGATAAAATATTTTATAAAAATAAGTTCGGAGAAAAATAACTTTCATGATAAAATTAGAATAAACAAGTATTATAAGTGCTTTTAAACATTCCACCACCGCCACTCCTAAACCCCACACTCCACCCCATCCCACCCTTACAGAATTTTGCTCAATTATATATAAATACTTTTATAATAATATTTTTCTTACTTATTTATCACACTGAAAATAACTAAGAAATTCACTTGTTATCGTGAAACATATTTTCCTTCATACCAAACGCACCTACCTTTACCCTCGCATGCTCATCTCCTTTAACATTTTCCTTATTTTTGTTGTCATAATAAGTTATTTTTCTGATTCATTTGTAACTAAGTAAAAGAAAAAATCTGATTAGTATAAACTTGTTATAACTATATAATGTTTGAAGTTACATGTGAGACCCCTTTACGACTAATTAATAGGTCTCAATTATTGCTTAATAGTAATTCACTTTATTGTTGCAATAAACTTAGAATACAATGCATTAGTTTCATTAATGCAATTGACTTTAAACATGACTTGAAATATTCTAACTGAAATAAATATGGTATTAAGTATTAACAAGTAGTACCATATATGGTCAACAATAACAATAACATATTCAGTGTAGTCTTACGAAGAAATTAGATTTGGAAAGAATAGGATATATGCATACCTTGGAGAGAATTTGGGAATTTGATTGAATGAGGGAGTTGGATAATTTTCTAAGGGTGAAGGGTTGTTATAGGGCTTAGAATTTGGGTCAAAACGACGTAGTATAGGTATTAGATGTATAGGAAAAGACCCAAATACCCTTTAAAAATAACAGTCGGAGGGATCCTACTGTCCGTATAAACTTCTAAGGACCGTATTGGTCATCCATAGAACTGGTTACTGGGATCAAATTTCTGAATCGATTTTCCACGAGAGACCTTTACGGTCCGTCTAACATTCTACGGACCGTAGACCCAACAGTACGTAGAACCCATGAACCTAAAATCCTTTCCAAGTCTGAGACAACTTCCACGGACCACTATACAACCTGTCAACATTTTCACAGCCCGTCAAAACCTCTGTAGACCCAAAAGTCAAAATTTTCAACTGGAACCCCTTCTACGATCACTTCCTGCGGATCGTCTTGGTGGTTCGTAGGAAAACTTCAGAGACCCAAAAATCAAGTTATCCCCATTTTCTACGACTCCCTTCTACGGACCGTAGAACCTTCTATGATCCTTAAATAGGACCCGTAGACTTGGACCTGTAGTCAACTATGCAATCTTCCTTTTTCCGAGGTGTTACATTTTATTCCCTCAAAAGGATTTATAAAATATTACTTCATCCGTTCTATATTAATTGTTATGTTTTGATTAATGAGATTTCTGAAAAGATAAATTGTAATGACCCAATCCGTCATTATTTAAATACACCTTGTGCGGAGTCTAAAAGATTTTCAAATTGCAGTGCCCAATTGAATTTTTGGGGCACACAATGGAATTACTTAAATTTGAATTGATCCGAGTTGATGTCAGCCTGTCATAGCAAGATGCTTCGCGCTATGGCGCGGCCGCTATAGCACCTGCAAGGCTGCTATAACGGGGCTGATGGATACAAACCCAAGATAAATCGAAGTCTTTTTATTTTCTTCCCACTTTTATGGGACAAAATAGTCCATGGTTACTCTAAAAATCCCTGCAAGCTACTTTATGCTCGAAAGCAATGGATGAGAGGGATTTTCGGGTGAGCAAGAGTAAGTCCCGATGATTTCCGACCAACTCTTGACAAGCATTATCATTGCGATGATTACGCATTTGATCGAACATGGAATTTGAGATAACACCGCCAAGGTCCCCGGTAGGACTGGGGCTGTCACGACACTGGCTCTGGCAATTGCCGGGAGTACAATGGGCATCAGTGTAACCACACCAGCCAAATTTGCTGCAACAGAGTCCCGCGGCACAAAGCGCACCTCCTGCCTGCACACCACATTGCTCTGCCGAGGCAGTCAGCAAAAGTAGAGAAAATAGTAAAGAAAAAATTATGAATTCAAAATGCCTCATTTTAGTGTTGTAGGAAAAGGTCATGATGGGGAACAAGTGGTAAAGTTATAGCCAGAATATCTCATATCGTCATTTCAACTTTTTTCTTAAAAAGTCACTCAATTTTAACGGAGCAGACATGATTGAATCGTTAGTGGTTGCGACTTATGAGGGGGACTTTAATTTGTGACAAAAATCAAATGTTGAGCACGATGACCGGAAACGTATATTTTGGTGGCGGCTCTTATCTTCTTTAAGTTTATTTTATTTATTTTCATTAATTATTATCTCAATTCTCAACTGGTGATGATATTTTATTAGTATGAAATTTAAGAATAATTTTTTTAAAATAAAATATATTATCTAAAATAAGTTATAAATATTTATGTAGTTAAGAGCCTATTTAGATTGGTTTTTGATTTATGAGTAATAAATAAGTTATTAATTTATGACTTTTGTCTTATTTTTATAATTTTAATTTAAAATCAAGTATTTTCAACACTTAAAATAAACTAATCGAAGCAGGCTCTGAAAATAGAATAAAAAATTTATAAACTAAAATTACTAGTATTAAATAAGTATATTTTTCTAAAGAGATTTACCAATACAAAAGTTACATAAATTAATATATAAGGATGATTTTAATATATTTGTCTTACTTTTTTATATACTCCTTCGGAAAAACATATCACTTTTTATTTGATAAATTCCTTAAACACAATATCGTAAATGATATTTTTAAGATGACACAATTTTAAAAACATTTTGTTTTAAAATCACAAATTATTTTTGAAATATTTTCTTAAATCTCATGTTGAACTAAATTAAGACGCATAAATTAAAACGCAGAGCATAATATTTTCAAAAGGGGATGGGGTTTGGGTTGGGGGAGCGGGGGAGGTCTGGAATTATTTTTGTATAAAATAAGAGGCGGCTCTTAACGCTATTTTCAAACATTACTTAAATTTTAAATATATATTTTAGACTTTTTTGTGTTTGTTTGGTTATCAGCTAACATCACTACTTTGACATGCCTTGAGGATAACATATAAAATTTGGACTTTGATTTTTCAAATAAACTTTTACCTATTAAAAAGGGGAGAAATTACCTAATTAAATATACTTCACCATCATATATACTATTATTATTTATATTTTTAAAATATTATGTATCTTATCACTGATTAAGAATTTCCTATCATATATTGGGGAAGTTACACAGAAATACATGTATTTTTGCTACCAGATACACTAAAATAGAGAGAGAGGCAAACGAGGCGAACAAAATTTGTTATGTATCCCAGATACATGCAAGATACATGTATCTAGTGTGATTCACATGTATCTAATGTTGAAGTGTGTGATCGTCTCATCTAATATACATGTGTATATAGTGTGATTTGCATGCATATGGTGTTGAAGTGTGTAACCATCTCAACTGTTAGAGAGAATATTAGTTAATTATTTTCTCAACATATGGGATACCAGAGATATAGGAGAGTGGCAAGCGAGATAAGAGGGAGGCGAACGAGCTTTGTTATGTATCCAGATACATGCGAATCCACTTGAATGCAATATATCTGAGTCCGGAGTCTAAAGGGCAAAAAAATTGCCAAAATTTCCAAAGGGGTACATCAAAAAATTTTTAACCAAAAGGGCAAAAATGCTCCTCACGTAGCGATTTTCTTCTAACTCCGTTAGAATCAAAACCACTGACCTACCAGCGATTTTGTCCAAAAAAAAATTTCCACATCGCTTCCCGAGCAGCGTTTTTCGCGAATTAAAAAAAAGGAAAAAAGTCGATGCTATGGCAGCGTTGTTATAAAAAATATTTTTAATATTAAAATTAGCAACGATTTTCTATCAGAAATTAAAAAAAAAATTGAAAATCGCTCCACCTATAGCGATTTTAGTTTAAAAATAATAATAATAATTGCCAGGCAACGATTTCAGTAAAAAAAAAAAATTAAAAAAAATTAATGTATGAATGACATATTTAAGTTTGCTAATGGATATAGTTTTTAGTGTTATTCTTTCATTCATATATTTATATTTTATTTTTGGTTCAATGATTTTGTGATATCCCTATGCGTTATGGATTTTAGAATGACTATTAAATTTATTTTTTTTAATAATCACTGTCTTGGAAGCGAAATTCCCTTCCAATTTTTTTTTAATTTTTCAAATATTCACATGATTTTTTTTTAAAAAATTACTTTTACTGAAATCGCTGCCAAGACAGCGATTATTAAATTTTTTTAAAACTAAAATCGCTACATGTGGAGCGATTTCCAATTATTTTTTTTAGTTTCTGATAGAAAATCGCTGCGAATTTTAATATTAATTTTTTTTTATAACAACGCTGCCATAACAGCGACTTATTTTTTTTATAAAAAAATCACGAAAACTGCTGCTCGGGCAGCGATGTTCTTAAAAAAAAGGAATTTTTTTTTGGACAAAATCGCTGGTAGGTCAGTGAATTTGATTCTAACAGAGTAACCGTGTCAGAAGAAAATCGCTACGTTAGGAGCGTTTTTGCCCTTTTGGTTAAAAAAAATAATTGATGACCCCTTTGAAATTTTTGACAATTTTCTTTTGCCCTTTAGGCTCCGGTCTCCTATCTATCTAGAACAAATTACACATAATTTTTATCTCATGTATCTAAACGTATATCTAGATGCACCAAAATGTGGTAAGATTCATAATATTGTAAACTAGAGTATATCTAAAGCCTCATTTGCTTGCACTTAATGGATGTTTGGATCATATGATCTAGACATTACTCATTAGGCGATTAAATGCTGTGTTTTTTTTTAATTTAAGAATCTCTTAATGAGTCTGAAAGGATCTGAATGAACCAAATTTGTGACAGTCTTATTCTCATTCAGACTCTTTTCAAAACACTTCTATTTTCAGAAAAAAAATTATTTCAAAAAATATTCAAGCCTGTCTCATTCTCCAATTTTATTAGTTATCCAAATTATTTCCATCACACTTTTAATATTTTTTTTCTTGCTACTTGTTCATCAAGAATTGATAAATTTATTGCAAAATTTTATTTGATTAAAGTGCCAAAATCACTTTTCATACATAATACTTGTGGAAATATCCGAGGTCGATATGAAGGAGACTTCATTACGATATATGTATCCAAGACAAAAGTCCTTATTTACTATTAAACGAGGTCTTAATTAATCAGACAACAAAACAGATGAGGTATGGTTACATAGAATCGGCTAAGAGTCAGAAATGCATCTGGTTGCCGCAATCAAGATTGTCACCTGGGCTAACTCCAAGCATTCCACAATACCTCATGTAAAATCCAATTCGATCCTGGACCTTATCGTCATTACCATGGCCACATTCCACACCACCATTGATGATGTTCGTGATGACACCGAATCCAGGGATGCGATTGGCTGCTTGGTCAGTGCTAGATGGTTGCCAACTTCCGATGATGACATTGTGGCAAGAAGGCTTTGGGTATTGAGGGGTCATCCAGAACCAGATAGCTGATTTGAATGAGATCACTGGGTCCGTGGCCACTAAATATGGATTGTTCAACAGGTCTTCATTGATGGCACGTCCAAATGGTCCATAGTTGAGGTTGCTGTGTTTGTTAATGTCAAAATACACATAATTAGACACTACGGGTGTGTTTGGTATGAAGGAAAACATTTTCCGAAAAATGTTTTTCCAATTTTCTCATGTTTAGTTGGGTTAAATGTTTTCCAAATCAACTCATTTTTTTCAAATTTAAGGAAAATGACTTCCCTTCATAACTTAAGGAAAACATTTTCCAAATCTCTCTCCAATTTCAAATTACAATTTTTTTTTTTTAAATCAATTTATTTTGTTCCTATCCTCAAACCACCCCTCCAAAAAAATTTAAAGTTTGTGTTTTAAAAAATATTTTTAACTTAAATTTTTTTAACCCCACCCTCACCCCTACCCCAGCCACCTACCACCACCCCCAAAAAACATACTCCCTCCGTTTCACAAAGAATGACCTCCTTTCCTTTTTAGTCAGTTTCAAAAAGAATGACCTCTTTCCTTTTTTGGTAACATTTTACTTTTTGCTTTCCACGTGGCATGTTTAAGACCACAAGATTAAGGACAATTTTGTACATTTGACATAACTTTAATTTAGGACCACAAGATTCAAAAGTCTTCTTTATTTACTTAAACTCCGTGCCAAGTCAAACAAGGTCATTCTTTGTGAAACGGAGGGAGTATGTTTTTTGGGGGTGGTGGTAGGTGGCTGGGGTAGGGGTGAGGGTGGGGTTAAAAAAATTTAAGTTAAAAATATTTTTTAAAACACAAACTTTAAATTTTTTTGGAGGGGTGGTTTGAGGATAGGAACAAAATAAATTGATTTAAAAAAAAAAAATTGTAATTTGAAATTGGAGAGAGATTTGGAAAATGTTTTCCTTAAGTTATGAAGGGAAGTCATTTTCCTTAAATTTGAAAAAAATGAGTTGATTTGGAAAACATTTAACCCAACTAAACATGAGAAAATTGGAAAAACATTTTTCGGAAAATGTTTTCCTTCATACCAAACACACCCGTAGTGTCTTTAAAAATTATTTTCAACTTGAAAATTTCAGTTTTTCATCCCCCTCCCCTACCAGCCCCTCACCCCTAAAAAAAATTAAGTTTATTTTTAAAAAATATTTTCAATTTCGAAAATTATTTTTTACTCTAGTAAAAATAAAAGGTATTTCTCAAAAATATTTTTCATTCATAAATCAAACACTAAAAATATTTTCCGAAAAATATTTTCTACTCACAAACCAAACATGAAAAAATAAGTCAAAAATGTACTTGTTTTTCAGGAAAACATTTTCCTTCATACCAAACACACCCTACATATTAAAACGTACGAATTATAATTCTCTTTTTGTTTGATTAGTTAAAAATTAGGATACTTCCCGTATGATTAATCATTAACCTATAAAACTAGAAGATTACCTTGTAAGTTGGATGGGGCCTCGTCCGAAGTATTTCTTGCCAGGAACACAAGGCCATTCACTACTTGGTGTACAGTAATCGCCTGGGCTACCTTGTTCTCTAAGGAAACAGTAACCCCATGCATATGGTCCATCTGGTGCCATAGGCCATCCTCCTATCCATCAACGGGTACATAATCAATTGTATCTTTTTAGGTTCACATAACTAAAAGTTGAATTCATCAAATTTAAATTTAAATTGATGTACATACCAGTAGTTTCATGGGAAGTTTGGGCAAAGAAAGCAGCAATTTCCCTTTTACGGGTAGTGATATCACCTGTGGTGCCAAAGCCAGGATAAGACCTGGCGGCAGTGATAAAGGCATTGTAACTGTAGAAATTATTCTTTCCTTTGCAGACATTATCGTTGCGATGCTTAAGCATCTGATCAAACATGGAATTTGAGATGATACTGCCGAGCTGGTCCCCAAGAGGACCAGGATCAGTGGTAGGTAGTTTCGGAGAGGGGACAGAAGGACACTGGCTCTGGCAATTGCCAGGACCACAATAGGTATCAGTGTTACCACACCAGCCAAATTTGCTGCAACATAGTCCTGAGGCACAAATTGCGCCTCCGGCCTGTGAACCACATTGCTCCGCCGAGGCAATCAGCAAAAGGAGAGAAAATAGGAAAGAAAGAGTAGCGAATATAGGAAGTTTCATTTTAATGTAGTAGTAAAATGTGATAGGAAAGAAAGTGGTAAAGTTAAAGGAATTTATAGGCAAGGAGTGAGATGGCTGAATTCTCTATGAGTGGTTCTGAGGGATCAGTGACTTATAGTGACAAAAACGATGGTCCTCTGTCTTTTCCATAATTTAAGCCCGTAGAGCACGCTGAAAGGTAATTTAAGCCCGTAGAGCACGCTGAAAGGTAAATCAATATTTAGTGGCGGCTTTTATGTTTTTAATATTTTCATAGCCATAAATCATTTTATTAAAAATATGGAGAACTTTAAAAAATGACTATAGTTTAGACTTAATTCGAGATCTATAGCTATAGTTTGCTTAATTATGAATTATAGCTACATGTTTGGGGAGGAGAGAGGTGAGTGAGACTAGGCGAGAGAGGTTGAATACTTGTTGTATTCGTTGTATCACGAATACAATTGGTACAACTGTTTTGTATCAAAATGATTAATATAATTGTATAAAAAAATATTGTATTTAGCTACATATTAGGAGGCGAGAGGCGAGAGAGAGAGAGAGGAGAGAGGATGAATACATGTTGTATTCATTATATCACGAATACAATTGATACAACACACATATATATATTGTGAAATTGAGAGTCGTTCCAGTTGGAGCTATAACTTTGAGCTTCAAGTTCCTTTGAGTTTGTCCTCTATCACTAACTCCTTTCCTTTCCCCACAAACATAAGCTGTGAGACAGAGAAGAAAACGTCCTTCGATTTTCTTCAAAATAATTAATATGAAAAAAGTTTCAAACATCCTTCTTGATTTTTGAATAATTCAATTATTTTGAACTATGAAAAATGTAATGACCCAGAAGGTCATTTTTGAAAATTTTGAATATTCGTATAACCATAGTTAATTTATTGACGGTTATTTATTAAATAACTAATTTTAATTAATGCTTAATGGATCAAGTTTATAATTTAATTAATACTATATACCACTTGACCCATATATGAAAATAAATTATTAGGGTTGAGAATTTTTGGGTCATAATTTAAGAAAAGAAAAGCAGTCATAAGATATTTGGAGCAGCGTCCAACGACCGCCAATAGGTACGAAGCTTTCCTATCAAATATAATAAATTATAAATGTTAGAAGATTAGGGGGAATTAATTGATATCATTAATGCTAGATAGAGCAGAAAGAAATTGGGTTGAACAATTTTTGCTGATTCAACGTGAGTTTTTTTTAATAATTGTTATGAATTTTCTTAATGACCAATGATTAAGCAATGATTCCAATTTTAAGGCAATAGCAACTTTAAATCTTTAGAGAAATTATTGTTCTTGTGTTTGGCAGATGTTGATCAAGCTTGCCAGTGGGTTGTCGTTGCCCAATTAGGATAGTCATTAGATAATTGCATGCAGCCAATCATTGGAGTATAATTAGGATTAACCATTGGCCAAAACAAGTAAGAAAATTGATGGTAATTGGAAACCGAAGCACTGTGGGGTGGAATTTTGTTGTGTTGTCACTTCTCGGTTTCTCTGTTCTTTCCATGTGAAAGTTACAGATAGGGTATTGATTCTAATTGGGGATTTTTCTTAATATGATTATCGATATTAGGTGTATTATATACCTATGAACACCATTAAATTATGATATTGGAGGAAATTAAGATTGAATCCTAAGCTGGAAGTTTAGGAAATTGATTGTAAACTTGGGCGAGTTTTTGGGTCTAGACTAGACACAATAGTAATATGAGTGTTGTTATTTTGAAATCTTATTGTGATTATTTATTTGGAATAGATTATATTGATTTGGAAGTTCAACAAAAGGAAAGACTCAAGTCTAGGAGTGATTGTTCGACCATTTGAAGCAAGTGGATTTCTAAACCCTTGTTAAGTGTGTGGAATTAGTGTATTTCTTTGTGATATGTGTTTGGGGGTAACGAGACTTGGTGATGGGTTGCCTTGTCCACATTGATTAATTCTAATGATGAAAAAGGGGTAATAAAAGGCAATGTGATTAATTGTTTGTGTGTGATGTGTTGAGAATGGTTTGAAAAGCTTATTGAATCATTGTTGATGTTGTATCATGATTGTGTTTGTTGTGAACTGTGCAATGTTATGAAAATGATCATCTCTTAATTATTTGTGTGAACATGTCATTTGCATTGTACTGAGACATAGCTGTGACAAGTGTTATGTGAATTGAGAAAAAAAAAAGAAATTAAAGAGGATGCACCATTTCGAGGGACGTATTGCGCGCCACGATGAATACTATATTTCGAGGGACATATCGCGCGCCGCGATGGTTACTATTATCGAGGGTCGTATCGTGCGCCGCGATGGATGCATGGACAGATATGTCCCTCATGGGTCCTGGATTGAGAGACAGCGGGTGTGTATCATTAGGTCAGACATGCATCACTATACTTGACATTGCATTTCAATGCATTGCACATTTTTATCATTGATGAACTTGATCTTGTGTGTTGCTGATATTGTAAGTGCCTTTTTGTGGAAGTTGAGATTGATGAATAATAAGCTTGTTGTTGAGGATATGTAATTGTTAGAGTGTTGTTGTTGAGTTGTGTGCTTTGTAAATTGTGAATTGTAGGTTGAGCTGATTTTTATGCAGGTTGTAGTTTTGGAGGTTCGGTTGGGGTGTAAAGAGTATCCGTATTCTACCCCCTTAGCTTTTGTTTAGAGGTTTACTTGTTGAGTACCGTGTGGTTTGGTACTCACCCCTTGCTTCTACAATTTTTGTAGGTTACTAGCCCGGACCTTTGTAATATTTTCTTTTCTTCTTGTCCGAGGCTTCTTGTGGAGGTTTGTGAGATAGCTTCTTGTCATTTCGGCGGACTTCCTTACTCCTATTTATGATCTTGTTCTATTATAGAAACAAGGTCTTTTGAGACTTGTGTTTTTCTTTTGAATCAATTGTAATACTTTAGAGGCTTGTACACGTGACAACCAGATTTTGGGTGTATTTTTGAGTTGATTATGGCTTGTACACGTGACAATCAGATTTTGGGGGTATTTTTGAGTTGATTATAAAGTTTCCGCATTTTATTGTAATGATTGAGGTTTAGGCTGACTTGTCTTGGTGGGATAAGACGAGTGCCATCACATCCATTTTTGAGTCGTGACAAAAAAAGTCTCAAAAATTCAATTAATCTAGAATAGAGAGAGTATTAGAGTGTAGTAATAATATTCAGGCCTACCACAAAAAGCTTATTCTCCATATTAGACTTTTAATCAGGCAAGGACATATTCATGTTAATCACTGCTATAGAGAAGCTAGCTTTGTCACTGATAAACTAGTTAACATTAAAGAGGAGCTTTCTTGGAGGCTAAGGTTTATTTCATCTTTTGTGTTATGATGTAGTATACATGTAGGGGTCGTGCAAAACCCCCACCATCACAAGTTAGTATAGCTAGCATTGATTTGGTTTTTGAAGTCCTACAAGTAATTATAAGGCCTTTACCATATGAATTATAACTACGTGCACATTGATTTGAATTTTGAAGAGAAAGAGTAATGCTTGTGGAAAAATCCGAGGTTGATGGCGACTTCATTGAGATATGTGTATCTTGGATAAAAGTCTTTATTTATTATTGAACACGACTATATATAGTCGTGGTACTAATCAGACTACAATCATATTATTAAAACTTTATTTTATAGTTGATCCTTGCATTTTGCGAGAATACAACAAAACATATAATGAAGTTGTTACATAGAATCAGCTGCCAAAAGGCCTCTGGTTGCCGCAATCAAGATTGTCACCCGGACTAACTCCAAGAATTTCGCAATACCTCCTGTAAAACCCAATTCGATCTTATACCATGTTGTCATTACCACGACCACATTCTAAGCCACCATTGATGACGTTTGCGATGACACCAAATCCAGGAAGACGATTGGCTGCTCGGTCACCGGCGGATGGGTTCCATCTTCCAATGATGACATCGTGGCAAGAAGGTTTTGGTGATTGAGTGGTCATCCAGAATAAGAGAGATGTCTTGAATGAGATGACTGGGTCTGTGGCTACTAAATCTGGATTGTTTAAAAGGTCCGCTCCGATGGCTCTTGAACATGGCCCAGCACTGTGTTTATTAATGTCAAAATACACATAATTAGACACTACAAGTTCATCAAATTTAAATCGTAGCATAAATAAATTTATCTAGCTCCATGACAATATAATGAAAATAATTGTTACTCCCTCTATCCCAATTTATATGACACATTTCAGATTTCGAGATTCAAACAAGTTTATCTTTGATAGTAAATTCTTCATATATCTTCTAAATATTTTGAATTATCAATTATTGAGACTTAGAGTACTTTTTATGTAATTTACAAATATATAAATTTCATTTTTAAAAAATTGAAGATTCCATGAGCAAATTTTTGGTCAAACTTAAATTGTTTGACTCTCGAAAAGCGAAATGTATCACATAAATTGGAACTGAGGAAATAATATATAGGAGCTTACTGTGTAATTGGGAATGGGCCTCGTTTCCTTCCAGGTGGACATGAAGGCCATTGACCCCTTGCTGAATAGTAGTCACCCGGGTTACCTTGTTCTGTAAGGAAACAGTAACCCCATGCGAATGGTCCATCAGATCCTCCTATATATATAAAAACGGGTACATAATCAATTATTATTACTAAAATTTTGACTCACAATGAAATTATAATTGTTCGATCTAAATATTAACATACCAGTAGTGTTTTGGGAGGTTTGGGCAAAGAAAGCAGCAATTTCCCTTTTACGGGTATTGGAATCACCAGTTGTACCAAAGCCAGGAAAAGACCTAGCAGCAGTGATAAAGGCATTGTAAGTGTAGACATTATTCTTTCCTTGACAAGAATTTTCGTTGCGAAGCTTAAGCATCTGATCAAACACGGAATTTGAGATGACGCTTCCAAGGTCCCCACCAGTAACAGGACCAGAACCAGGGCCGCCACCAGGACACTGGCTTTGACAATTGCCAGAACCACAATGGTCATTAGTGTTACCACACCAGCCGAATTTGCTGCAACAGAGTCCCGAGGCACAAAGTGCGCCTCCGGCCTGTGAACCACAATTCTGCGCCGAGGCAGCAGTCAGCAAAAGGAGAGAAAATAGTAAAGAAAAAGTAGTGAATTTAGAAGGCCTCATTATGAATGTAGTAGTAAAATGTGATGGGAAACAAAGTGGTAAAATGAAACGTATTTATAGGCAAGGAGGAAGATGACTGAATTCTCTATTTGTGGTTATGAGGCATCACTGAGTTTGTTGTGTTATAAAATATATTTCACTTTTTTATGATTTATACCCATAAGTTTTAAAAATTATTAAAACTAACCATAAATTTGTATTAGCCATAAGTTTTAAAAATTATTAAAGCTAACCATAAATTTGTATTACAAGTCAATTGGATCTTCGTTGCAACAAATAACAAGTAGTGTCCATGACACTAGAGCAATGTGGTAGTTTTTGGAGTGAGTGCAACAAGCATCATTCCATACATCGTGAATTAGACAAAACACATGACTTTGTTACCATGACCCGATTGTTCATCATTTTCATCAATAACCATATCATCACTGTCATATACACTAAATATTTCATCACTACTTTGATGTTCACGTAAAAAAATATGTAATACAACGTAAACATTACTATGGAGGATGTTTTTATAAAAGATAAAAGTTTGGTGTAAAATTTCAATTTTCAAAAGATCCCAATTAATGAGATTTGGCCCAAATACTACAAAAAACTAGTATTTGAGAATTTGGGATATTTGCCAAATAATGACAAATTGTATGGATAAACACTATTTGCCAAAAAAATTCCCAAATATTATTTGGGAAATCTATGGCCAAACGGGCCCTAAAAGAGCCAGGGCGGCTTTGGACGTTATTCCAGACTTTTCTCTACATAATTTAGACTGGAGACTATCATTAGCAAAAAATACATATAATACAGAAAAGATAGCGGAATTTGAGTATGATGAATTGATGATCATAAAAACTGGATTTTGATTTTTTAAATATTAAACTTGCCTATTCAATAAAAACTGTACTACAAATTGTAATTTCATAGTTATGAGTAAATTAAATTTGTAGTGGAAAACTATGTAACTCGTTGAATAGCAATATAAAAGGGAAAAAAAAGAACGTGAACAAAATTCTTGTGATTAAAATAAATCTGTAAGCATATTAGAACGAAAGCATTTTAATATGCATTTTCTTGGTTGTCATAATTCCAAATACTACCAAAAATTTGTGGCGAAATGAATAAAATTTGTGTTGGACGTAAAATTTACAGATCACGCGTTTTACTGATTTAGTATAAATTTCATATTTAACATAAAAACCAAATATTACCAAAATTTTTATATCCTTTTCAAAATTGATTGATCTTTAATTTTATCCTTTAAACAGGTTGATATTTAATTTTTGCCCTTAAACAGTTAAATTTATGCCTAGTAGAACATATGTTTTTTAGAAATTAAAGTCATGTCGGCCATATCTTATGTTCTTTATCGAAGATCGATGGTCTATGGGGTGTCAAATTGGGGGATTGATTGAAATTGGACATGTCAAAATAAGTTGTGTTAATAAATAAGTAGATTATTGATCAAATTAAAAGTTACTTGGCCTGAAACTGATTGGGATGCAATGACTTAAAGATCGAGTCATAAGCCAATCCATCCAATTCTTACTAAGTTTTAAATTTGTTGTAGGTTTTTCTTATATGTTTTTTTTGAGTACCTAATAATTTTTTTAATATATATTATGATTATATAATCTATCAAATATAAAAAATAAAAAATATGTAGACAAAGTTTCTCATGAGTTAATAAGAGTTGTATATCAATAGTTTGTGCCTAATTAGTAAATACAATGATAGTTTAGATATTACTATACGTAACAACAGTCTCTAAATTCGCTTTATACTAGTAATATAACAATTTTCGAAACTCGCTTTGTATTATGGAATCAACAATTCATTTTGCATCAGTGATACATCAACATATACAAGTAAATTATTGTATCACATATACATGATAAATTTAAGAATTCTTAATTACTATGTAATTTTTTTGAATTCTCATTATATTTGATAAATATAATGTAAAAATTTAACTGATTAATAGTTATTCCTCAAATAAATAAATTATTAACTCATTCAAATTTTAATGAATTTAAAATATCATTATTTTATAGACTAATTTTATCATGCCTATCGAATGTCATTCTTTAATAAATGTCCAACTTCAAGAAGAAAATATCTATACACAATGTACTTTTACCAAGTGACCAAGTGTCACGCCACCCACACTAACATACAGAGATCTGCCTCTATGTATATTTAGGGCTGCTAATTCTGCTTCCCACTTTGACTCCGTACTGAATTAGGGTGCATTTATTATAAACTTTTCTATTTTCTCATGTTTGATCTTAAAATATCTTTGTAGAAAATAAATTACGGGAAAAATAATTCATAATGAAATGAGGATAAATAAGTATTAAAAGTTACATTTCAATTTCATTCTTTTATAGGTGATGAGTTCAATTATTTCACTTGATTAATATTAATGAATAAAAAAGGGATTAATCAAAAGACAACATTTTGATCACAATACTTTGTGAATTTACCTTATTGTAAACCATAATGTGATGATTGATGAAATGCTTTGATGACATTAATTGTAATTGATTTGCTTGAGTTATTATATGTTCCTTGTGGTATGAAATTGCTTATTTGCATTGATTTTTGAGCACCGTGAAAAAACATGTGATGGTTATCGATGCGGAGGTAGTTTCCAACATTGATGCCGAAGTCATTCCGACAAGTGATATTGATGTCGAGGTCATTTCTAGCGAGTATTATGGATGCCGAGGTTATTACCGACGAGTGATATTGATGTCAAGGTCATTACCGGGTAGTTCATGAATTATGGGTGGTTCCCGTGAGTTCTGATTGATATTGTGCATGATAAATCTTGAAATTTTATGTTTAGTGTACTTGATTAATGTGCTTTGATGAACTTGATAGTTGTGATTGATCTAGTTGACAGTTGTGATTATCATACTTGATACATTTTGGTTGTTGAACCGTGACTGTTAAGCCTTGTGAGCTGTGTATTGTGAAAAAGTTAGGTTGGACTGATTTCTATATAGGTTGTAGTTAGTTTGGTTGGGTTGGAAGGAGTACTCGTTTTCTAGCTAGTTTTGCTTTGTTTCTTTAGTTGCTTGTTGAGTCCCGCGTTGTCTGGTACTCACTCCTTGCTTCTACACTTGTGTAGGTTCCGAGTCTGAGTCTGTTTCCGTGTGATTGCTCTTCTTCTTCTATACCCGAGGCTTGTCAAAGGACTTTGAGAGGTAG
>NW_006239813.1:24866-33529 GCF_000226075.1 Solanum tuberosum
TCATTCTTTTATATATGTCTAACTTAAGAAGAAAATACCTATAAATATATGTACTTTCTACCAAGTGTCCGAGTGTCACACCACCCACACTAATATACATAGATCTGACCCTGTGAACATATTCAAAGATAAATACTTTGAATAATATTGATGACAATTTCAAATTAAAGTAATTATCTAAGGTAGCAGGGCTAGAAGAAATAGGGCCGGCTGGGTCAAAGTTACATAATTTGAAAATGTCTATACTTAGGGCTGCTAATTCTACTCTTCCCCTTTAACTCCGTACTTAATTTGATAAGGTTTCCTTACAACAAAGCTAGGCAAGAAGGCGAAGATCAAATATCGCAACTCAAGTTATTACGCGTTGATAGTATGGTGTCAAAGTTAGTTCATGTAATAGGAGTATTTACAGAGTTGTAATAGCTTCTATTCATTACTGAGATTGTAGTTGATGATGTTCTAGAGTTATTACTGAGTTGTAATAATTTCTAGATTGAAGAAAGTAGTTGTATGGGTGAGGTTTGTAACAAGAAGCGAGTTTGACTTTTTGGAGAGCGTAATTAGAACAGTTTGAGTGAACGATTGAGTTGAAGTACTAGAGTTAGTCTTTTAGATCACTGACTTGTAAAAACGTTGCTCATGAGAAGTTATTGGAGATTGGTGGTCGAAAGCTTATACACTATAGGCCGTGATTTTTTACTCCATTGAGCAAAGAGTTTTCCATGATAAATTTATGTCTTACAAATTCCGCTGTTTACTGCGTTTTTGGGTAAAGTAGTTCTTTCACATTTGAAAATGTGAATGTTGTATATCAACTTTCTCATAAAGCCATTGAACACTTTTTTATGAGGGTGATATGAGAGAACATTAGAACTATTTTGCTTACTATCTCAGTATATATGCAGGTTTATTCAGTCAGAGACATACTTATTAAATGGTGAATGACCATACCTAAAAAATAGCATTTTTGTGTTGCAGTGTACTCCGGTTAGGGGTGTCAAATCGGCTAGGTTGAAAATGGAGATATTAAAATGAATTGAAATAAAAATCAGGTTGAGTCATGACCCGTGCAAGTTTACTTTGGGCTCAAATAAGTAGGGCTCAAATGGCTAAAAATGGGTTGGGTCATGACCTGCCTAACTTGATCTACGAGTTAATAATATTGATGGTCACTCAACTATTAATTTTTTTCACAGAAAGTCACTCAACTTTCATTTTCAACATAAAAGTCACTCAACTATGACTTCTTTGCACCTATTTAATTATTTTTTTCACTAAAATTTGTTGACATGAAATTTTTATTTTAACCAAATTTTAAGAACCAAATATATATTCATTTTAAACCATTTAATGACCCGCCCATTCAACCTGACCCGCTAAAAAATATAATATTGAATATTTTATTTTACCATTAGTTCCCTAAATTATTATTATTATCTTTTTTTTTAAAAAGTTAATCAATCAATACAACTGGAACAATCTTACCTAACAGGCAACACATTACATTATTTTAAATTTGTGCAACTTAATTTAATGTCACAAACTCATGTATCAGTGTAAATTAACTAGAGTTGTGCTTAATATTATTATTTTTTGGTTCGATAGTTAATGGTAAAATAAAAAGTTTTTATATTATATTTTTAGTGGGTCGGATTGAATGGGGCGGCTCATTAAATGTTTTAAATGAATATATATTTGGTTCTTAAAATTTTGACTAAAATAAAATTTTCATGTCAGCAAATTTTAGTGAAAAAATAATTAAATAGGTTGAGTGACTTTCTGTGCAAAGAAGTCATAGTTGAATGACTTTTAAGTTGAAAATGAAAGTTGAGTGACTTTGTGTGAAAATAGTTGATAGTTGAGATTGAATCCAATTCAACTTATTTTGAGCTCAACCCATAAAATTCTGAATGAGTTGAACGGGTTACCTTTGTTTGGACTCACTTTTTACACCCCTAACTCCTTTTATTAATTATATGTTTGGAAATTTAGAAGAAAAGATGTAACAAAAGATTTGAGCATTTCAATATTTTCCATACACAAAATTATCTATTTAATTTTGTCAATGTTGATCTACGTTTGATTCTAATTGGTTGGTTACCTCCACATTTAACATTAGAGAGGAGCCTTCTTGGAGGCTAAAGTTTCTTTTGGGTTATGATATATACATGTAGTGTCGTGCCAACCCCCACCATCACAGGTTAGTACAAGTTAGGCTACCAAATGCGTTATAATTATGTGCACATTGATTTGGTTTTTGAAGATAAAGAGTAATGCATGCTGAACAATCCGCGCGTGATGGCGACTTTTTCATTGAGATATATGTATCTTCGACAAAAGTCTTTATTTATTATTGAACACGACTATAGTCGTGGTCCTAATAATACTACAATCATATTATTAAAACTTCATTTCATAGTTGATCCTTGCGTTACCAGAGAATACAACAAAATATATGATGAAGTTGTTACTCGACTAAGAATCAGCTGCCAAAAGGCCTCTGGTTGCCGCAATCAAGAGAGAATTGTTATTGTAGAACACATTATTTTATTTTTTTGTAGAACACATTAAAAATAGATTTTCTCTTACGGTATAAGAGAGAATTGAGCAATTGGGTATTTTTGTAAAAGAATATTAATTTTTTATTTTAATTTAGTTAGTGTATAATTTTTTTTTAAAAAATTATGGGATTCATTTAACCTATACTCCCCTCTCGCAGTCTATTTTTAATTGTCATGGTTTATCTATTTAGAGTCAAACTATAAGAACTTTGACTAACATTTTATGATATATTTTTCATCATATTGATATGGAAAAATTGCAATTTATAGCACTTTTCTTATAGTTTTTGAATATCTAAAATTTTTATTTAAAATATCGAATTAATGTAATCTAATTTAACTTTAAAAATTAGTTAAATTAACTTTAAAAAGCATAACATGACAACTAAAAATGAAAAAGAGAGAAGAAGTATTTGTTAGTATTAAATTCATACCTTTAGCTTTATTACTATGTCATTGGTACTTTTTTGTAGATTTTGCAACTATATATCTTGCTTTGAAAAATCGACAGAATGAAGGAAATACTTCAATTATGACATTTCAATGAGACCCTTCGCAACATGCATGTTTTTGGGGGAAAAAAAGAAAGAGATGATTTACGACCCCATATATATATATATATAAATATATATAAAGTAACAGGACCAGGACCAGGGCCGCCACCAGGACACTGACTTTGACAATTACCAGAACCACAATGATCATTAGTGTTACCACACCAGCCGAATTTGCTGCAACAGAGTCCCGAGGCACAAAGTGCGCCTCCGGCCTGTGAACCACAATTCTGCGCCGAGGCAGCAGTCAGCAAAAGGAGAGAAAATAGTAAAGAAAAAGTAGTGAATTTAGAAGGATCACTATTAGTGGTTGTGAGGGATCACTGACTTTGTTGTGTTACAAAAACAAAAAATACAGTTCTCTGTCTTATCCAGAATTTAATCCAGTAGAGTACGTTGAACGGTAAACGGCGGCTCTTACTTTGGTTATAAATTTATTTTATTAAAAATAATATTTAAAAAATTAAATTGAATTGTTACTCTTTTCCTCCTAAATTAACTTCTCTCTTCGTTTTAATTTATATGACACATTTTAGATTTCGTAGTTCAAATAAGTCTTCTTTGACCGTAATTTTTTCATATATTTTGGATTGTCAATTATTGTAACTTATAGAGCATTTTACGTAGTTTACAAATATATAAATTTTATTTCAAAAAACATTGAAGATTTCATGCGTAAATATTCTATTAAGCTTAAATTATTTGACTCTCGAAAAATGAAACGTGTGACATAAATTGGGACAGATATAGTATTGGTCTATTAAGCTTATTAAAGTCATCTTAAAATAATTTAGTTGATAATTATTTTCCACCATATCCTTAGTGGCACGATATAAAAGGGGAAAAAAGGGAAATAAATATACTTTTATTAAATTGAGTTTAACTTAATAAACTCTATTTTAAATTATTATATATTATTTTTCTTAATAGACATGAAAAATATTAAAATGACAATGAAATAGAACAGAGGCGATAATGGTCATAAAAGATATTGTTATTTGTACCCTTCGAGCGGGCCAGTGGTTTGTACTTTGAACTTTCACGTTGAAGGTTTCAAGTTTGAAATCTCTTACCAGCGAAAGCAAGAAGTTTGTCTTCTGGGTCGAGCTCGTCGCACCAAGCTTGCCTAGTGCGGATTACCTCTCCTATATGATTTGCGAGCTATTGCATAAGAGCGAGGATTTTACCCTGTGCGCACCCAAAGAATTTCCCTTGTTATAAAAAAAGAAGAAGATATTGTTATTTGTAGAACACATTAAAAATAAATTTTCTCTTACGGTATAAGAGAGAATTGAGCAATTAGGTATTTTTGTAAAAGAATATTAATTTTTTATTTTAATTTAGTTAGTGTATAAAAAAAATTATGGGACTCATTTAAGCTATACTCCCCCCTCACCGTTTATTTTTAATTGTTATGGTTTATCTATTTAGAGTCAAACTATAAGAACTTTGACTAACATTTTACGATATATTTTTCATCATATTGATATGGAAAAATTGCAATTTATAGCACTTTTCTTATAGTTTTTGAATATCTAAATTTTTATTTAAAATATCGAATTAATGTAATCTAATTTAACTTTAAAAAGCATAACATGACAACTAAAAATGAAAAAGAAAGAAGAAGTATTTGTTAGTATTAAATTCATACATTTAGCTTTATTACTATGTCATTGGTACTTGTTTGTAGATTTTGCAACTATCTTGCTTTAAAAAATCGACAGAATGAAGGAAATACTTCAATTATGACATTTCAATGAGACCCTTCGCAACATGCATGTTTTTGGGGAAAAAAAAGAAAGAGATGATTTATATATATATAAAACTTATTATAAAATATAAGTTTTAAATTATCAGATATTCATATTATTCTTAATGAGGTGATTTACTATCACATAAATATATATTATTTATTTTAAATAAAAACTTTAAAATTATTTAATTAACATCTCTCTATATATTAACAAATATTAAACTCATTACGTAACATGAATTTTTCCTCACTAGTCCTTGCATAGATGTGGCAGCTTTGAACGTTATTCTAGAATTTTCTCGACATTGTATTTACTTAATAATTTAGACCAGAGACTATAGCCTATAGTTGCTGGGTGTTTTTCTCTTATTATCTATCTCCATGAAACCATGAAATGGTATCAATTAGCAACGATACACTTAATTTAGATAATTTTTACTACATAGGATATGATATAGTTTTTATTTCGTCATGATATGTAACATTTTCTAGAATGCAGAGTAAAAAATATGACTTTTAAAAATTAAAATACATAAAAAGCCACTTATTTTTTCATTTAATCAAAATGGATAAATCGTTTGGCTTTCAACAACTTGTATCCTTAATTTTAATGGGTGGTCAAATAATTGTTTATCCATTTTTTAACTTTTTTTTTTTGCAAAGTAAGTCGCTGAAAGCCAAATCATTTACCCACTGTGTATAACAACCTGATTCCGTCGATAGGAAAAAGCCAATGGAGAAAGAATCGGGGTCAGAAAACTTTTGGTAGTAACTTGGAATTTCCTAACCTAGTCCAGATTTGGACGAAATCGGAGTCAGTAAAGTCTAGGAAAATCTGGTAACAACTGGGTGATTTAATTATGATTTTGATTACATGAATAGATAGCTAAGACGTTAAGGAACCCGTACGACTTTACGGAATTAAATTCGGACGAGTAGAACTCCCGAAAATGATCTTAGCGTGAATATATATATAACTTATTATAAAATATAAGTTTTAAAATTATTTAATTAACGCTATTTAAAATTTGATAATATTTATTAGATATTCATATCATCCTTAATGAGATGATTTACTATCACATAAATATATATAATTTATTTTAAATAAAAACTTTAAAATTATTTAATTAACATCTCTCTATATATATTAACAAATATTAAATCTAGTCCTTGCATAGATGGGGCAGCTTTGAACGTTATTCTAGACTTTTCTCCATATTGTATTTACTTAATAATTTAGACCAGAGACTATAGTTGCTGGAATTTTTTCTCTTATTATATCTATCTCCATGAAATAGTATCAATTAGCAACGATACACTTAATTTAGATAACTTTTACTACATAGGATATGCTATAGACTTGTAGATATGATATAGTTTTTATTTCGTCATGATATGTAACATTTTCTAGAATGCAGCGTAAAAAATATCACTTTTTAAAATTAAATACATAAAAAGCCACTTATTTTTCCATTTAATCAAAATGGATAAATCGTTTCGCTTTCAACAACTTGTCCTTAATTTTAATGGGTGGTCAAATAATTGTTTATCCATTTTTTTACTTTTTTTTTTTTTTTTTGTAAAGTAAGTCGCTGAAAGCCAAATCATTTACCCACTGCGGCACCACAAGTTCACAATGGGGTCATTTTTTTATGTTATCTATAACCAATGCAAGTATTAATTATACATTTTATTGTGTATTAAGGTGTATATTACTAATATCATTCTAGTTATTAAGGTGTAAGGGATTTTAATGTATGCATTAGCATGGTCAAACACCCCATTGCCCATTAAATTCTCTTTTACATAACTTCAGTACTATAATTGTACGTGAAGGGTTTGTAATAATGATTTTTATCCAATACATACTATTTTTAATACTCCAAACAAAATGTATAAGAAATAATCTATTTATTATTAATGCAAGCATTACTAATACATTCTATATAACATTATTCTTACATACTCTACTATACGATCCGTAAAAGTACTCAAAGTCGATGCAAAAGTACCCACAAAACAAGTCAATCAACAACTGAGATAGCTAAACTTTGTTAGCCATGACTATACATAAGATATCAAATAAAAAAATCTCTTTTAAAAATATTTACACAATTTCTCATGGGTCAATATGAGTTGCATATTAGGTAAATGAATTAAGCGAGTTAAAAAGGATGAATTTAATAAAATAAAGAAAACTTTTCAAAAATATCGATCATTTGAGCCTAATTAGGAAATACAATGATAGTTTGAATAATTACCAAATATAACAATATATTATAAATTCGCTATGTACTAGTACAACAATTTTTGAAACTCGCTTTGTATTACAGATTAATCAATTCACTCAATATCAGTAATACATCAACAGTTACAAAGCAAGTTGTTATATCAGAGCGAATTGTTATATTACTGATAGATACATGACGAATTTCAGAAACTCTCACTATACTTAGTAATTTTTTTAAACTCTCGCTATATTTGATAAATATAATGTAAAAAATACTTGATTAGACAATCATTTTAAATATAAATAAATCATTAACTCAGCCAATTTTAAACGATTCAAACATATCATTATTTTATAGGCTAATTTTGTCATTCTTATCAAATGTCTATTTTTTAATCTGTGTCTTGTGTACTTTTAACCAAGTGTCCGAGTGTCACACCACGTACCACACTAATATACATGGATCTGCCTCTATATACATATTCAAAGATGAGGACTTGATGATTTTAGCAGCCTAGTTATAGATATTTTCAAATTAAAGTTATTATCTAAGGTAGTAGGCTAGAAGAAATAGGGTTGGCTGGGTCAATTATTCCATGTCAAAGTTATATAATTTGAAAATGTCTATACTTAGGACTGCTAATTCTACTCTTCCCCTTTAATTCCATACTAAATTTAAGGTGCGTTTATTATGAATTTTTCATTTTTTTCATGTTTGATTGATAAAATATTTTGTAAATTATTTTTGTAAAAATAAGTTCGGAGGAAAATAACTTTCATGATAAAATAAGAATAAACAAGTATTATAAGTGCTTTTAAACATTCCACCACCGCCACTCCTAAACCCCCACACTCCACCCCATCCCACCCTTACTGAGTTTAGCTCAATTATATATAAATACTTTTACACTAATATTTTTTCTTACTTATTTATCACACTGAAAATTACTAAGAAATTCACTTGTTATCGTGAAACATATTTTCCTTCGTACCAAACGCACCTACCTTTACCCTCGCATGCTCATCTCCTTTAACATTTTCCTTATTTTTGTTGTCATAATAAGTTATTTTTCTGATTCATTTGTAACTAAGTAAAAGAAAAAATCTGATTAGTATAAACTTGTTATAACTATATAATGTTTGAAGTTACATGTGAGACCCCTTTACGAGTAATTAATAAGTCTCAATTATTGCTTAATAGTAATTCACTTTATTGTTGCAATAAACTTAGAATACAATGCTTTAGTTTCATTATTGCAATTGATTTTAAACATGACTTGAAATATTCTAACTGAAATAAATTTGGTATTAAGTATTAACAAGTAGTACCATATATGGTCAACAATAACAATAACATATTCAGTGTAGTCTTACGAAGAAATTAGATTTGGAAAGAATAGGATATATGCATACCTTGGAGAGAATTTAGGAATTTGATTGAATGAGGGAGTTGGATAATTTTCTAAGGGTGAAGGGTTGTTATAGGAATTTGATTAAATGAGGGAGTTGGATAATTTTCTAAGGGTGAAGGGTTGTTATAGGGCTTAGAATTTGGGTCAAAA
>NW_006239813.1:34898-41076 GCF_000226075.1 Solanum tuberosum
ATGTACCTTAGAGTGTTGAAAACAACTATAAAACAGAGGTACATTGCCAAGGAACATGTATGAGAAAATGGGGGATGAAAGGGAAACCTTGGCGTCCTTGGCGCTCTGAGAGGCGCGGGGCACCAGACCACAAAGTTCAGAGGGGCAGCTGGGGCGCACTGCTAGGCGCGCAGCCCAAGGGGAAAGTTCAGAACCCCTTTTGGGGGGCGCTGGCAGGCGCGACGCGTCACCCCTTTCCCTCGAAAATTTGACTTTTCTCTCTCATTTTTTCCAACTCTAAACCTCCTTAACTTCAATGGTTCCAGCCTCAAACACTTAGAATCATAAAACCCCTCAACATACAATAGATTTCAACTCACAACACAACCGGAAACATGTCCCAAATCAACAAGAGACTTCAACAACAAAACCACAACTTCAACAACCAAAAACTTTAACAACACAAACAATATTTTCTCAGAATTAAAACGAGTTTGGCGTGTGGGGGAATGAACCAACCCAACACTATGATCTCACATACCTTAATAGGAATCACCCCCGACGAAACCCACGACGATCTTGACGAATCCTTGCTTCTTTTTCTACTTCTCCTCTTCTCTCAAAAAGCCCTAACTCTCACTTTTAAAAGAAAAACTGATATAAAATCAGTCTAACACCTCAATATAACCCCAAAAGAAATGGATAGGGAAAAGACCAAAATGCCCTTACAAATTCGGGCTTAACTGCCCTACCAACAACCCAAACTTTCCAAAGGGCATAACGCACTCATACGAACTCGAAAAACGAGCAAAACTCGGCGGCGTTGGAAAGATCATTTCAAGGGATTTCCAAACATAAACTGGAACTACACCTAAATCATCCTGATCTAGGAGTTATGACTGCTCAAAATTTACCAAAAACTCATTTTTCCATACTTAGCCAAATTTCCAGATTCTGAATTTCTTTCCAAAAATGACTATTTCCAATTTCAAGCTTCTTTATAGTTATTTCAAATTGCATGACGTTATAGGTTCGTAAGAAAACTTCAGAGACCCAAATATTAAGTTATCCTTAAGACCATTTTCTACGACTCCCTTCTACGGATCGTAGAACCTTCTACGATCCGTAAATTGGACCCGTAGACTTGGACCTGTAGTCAACTATGCAATCTTCCTTTTTCTGAGGTGTTACATTTTATTCCCTCAAAAGGATTTATAAAATATTACTTCATCCGTTCTATATTAATTGTTATGTTTTGATTAATGAGATTTCTGAAAAGATAAATTGTAATGACCCAATCCGTCATTATTTAAATACACTTTGTGCGGAGTCTAAAAGATTTTCAAATTGCAGTGCCCAATTGAAATTTGGGGCACACAATGGAATTACTTAAATTTGAATTGATCCGAGTTGATGTCAGCCTGTCATAGCAGGATGCTTCGCGCTATGGAGGGGCCGCTATAGCACCTGCAAGGCCGCTATAACGGGGCTGACGGATACAAACCCAAGATAAATCGAAGTCTTTTTATTTTCCTCCCACTTTTATGGGACAAAATAGTCCAAGGTTACTCTAAAAATCCCTGCAAGCTACTTTATGCTTGAAAGCAATGGATGAGAGGGATTTTCAGGTGAACAAGAGTAAGTCCCGATGATTTCCGACCAACGCTTGTTGAGATTCGCCCAAATGAGCCAGAAACTCACATTTAGAATTCTTCAGCAACTGCTTGGTGCCCAGGTCGGCTAGGTTTTCTTTACTAAATATTTAGACTAGTAATTATCCATGTAGTGTCTTGTAGGATGTCAGGTGATTTCATGCATAGGTTTTAGGACGTGGAGTCTGGATGGTTGAACTTATGTTTAGTTGTGGTTAGGCTGATGATCTAACTGATTAATTGTGGTTGGCTTATGATGTTTTTGGGTGTCATTAAGGGAGGATAATTGTGGGTAATTGTTGGAATGTATGCGTCCACTGGTCTAGATGGGACCAGGTCCTCAGCATAGTTAAAATAACAGAAAATAAACAATGTGCTGAAAGTAAAGATTGCACAACAACTTTTACGTGGAAACCTTCTTGCTCAAGGGAGTAAAACCACGACCTGGCCTGCTAGGACTTTTCAAAAAACTGCTTTCACTAATCTTCTCAAGCAAAAGTAAAAGCAAGTTTACAAACTGAGATTAGCCTACTAATCCCAACTCTAAGCAATACTTCCTATTACTTAGATGAGCCAGAGCAGATACAACACTGCCCACTAAGCTATCACCCCTAGATAACTTAGACTTTGCTAAGCGGATACCATATCGCCCACTAAATCAACTAGCTCCTAGATGACTTAGAATTTGACTAAGCAGCAACCAATGCTGCCCACTAAATCAGTTAGCCTCAACTGACTTAGACTTTTACAACGAACACAAGAATCTGAATCCTTTATAGATTAGGAACAGATTTACAATATAAGCACGGAAGTAAAACTCCTAAGACACACTCTGACGCTTGCAGCTCGATCAGGTCCTTGTTGTGCTTGTCTGAGAATACTTCACCAAGATAGTCTTTGCTTGTATACTTGAGAATTTTCAAGATGCAAAAACCTATAAAATGATAGACACAAAACTCAAACTCAACAAAGATGCTTCAGCCCTTTATCAGATCCTTTTGTTAAGTGTAAGTATCGTTCTACCTTGAAAATGGCTTTTTCTACCTTGAAGATGGCTTTTTCCTTTTAAGCTTGTGAGTTTTTGTTTGCCAAAATCTTGAGTTTATGTTTTGTTGGAAGAGACTATATCAAAATGAACACAAACTCCTTGGGACCGCCCATTGGCTGAGAGCCTACTATTTAGAAAAGCTGTGCACCTACCACATCAGAAGTGGCAGCTTTTTTGACAGTTGTCTTGTCGTCCTTTCACATCAGAGTCTTGCATGGACCAGGTCCCTTGCAAACTTCTCTTAGTGAGTTCTTGAGAATACGTGTTGGCTCTCTTCTTTTGAATGAATGAATATTTTTGTTGTTTGTAAGTGGAATATATTAGACAAGAAGAATTATTGTTCAATGTACAAGCAACCTCCTCGCTTCTGATTGGTGAAATACTCTGCCGCTTCACCAACTTTTTGACACGGACAACTTTTACAGCTGTACAACACTTTGACAACTGCACGAGTATTCATACTCTGCAGAGGACCAGGTCCCTGCACTTGTGAGGAGATCATCAAAACACCAAAAGGCATAAACTCTTATCAATTTCCCCCTTTTTGATGATGACAACAACCTGCATAACTCCTCATGTGAGTGAACATACATTCATTCAATAACTGGTGTTTCCCCCGTAATTGGTGTCCCTGCCCTTGTGAGGAGATCATCAAAACATCTAGGAACATAAACACTTATCAATTTCCCCCTTGTTGATGATGACAAACAACCTGCATAAATCCTCACGTGAGTGAACAAACATTCATTCAAATACATGACAAATTCCCCCTTTGTTAGTGCACCAGTAACAACCACAGTTCGTTCCCCCTTAGTTCAATGCCCCTAACAACCACAGTTTCCCCTTAGTTCAGTGCCCATATTCCACAGCCAACTTTACAACAAAACTTCCCCCTTTTGACATCATTGAAAAGGTGAAGCAGTAAACATATTTAAGTTAATTGCAAGGCAAATAAAGAATTCAGGGCCTTGGGCCACACAGAACATGTGTATGTAAGCATAAAGAGAATATTAAGCCACACATGAACAAGGCAGAACCATAAATAACATTAGATCACAGATACTGACCACTGTAGTCAGACAACAAAACATAAATCCACAAGAGTTTTAATTAGGATTGAAGAACAAAAAGGAAAACTAAGGAAACAAGACACTTTTAGGACGGAAGGGGAAGGGGAGTGAGGATGCGCCTAAACAGAGACAGAGGCTCATTTGCATCCTTATGAACCTTGATAAGCTGCCTGTTGAGAGCCTTAACTTCCTCACTGAGTGAGGCATTTGTCTTCAGCAGCATTGTATACTCATCCCTCAACTTTTGCAACACCTGCTCATTTCCATCACTGGTACCAGGTCCCCTCGAAACTGCCTTCTGTAATTCAGACTTCAGTGTAGAGATTTCAATCTCTTTTCTATTTAGAATATCAGTAAGATCCGTCACTTCCCATTTAATAGCAGCCTGCTACTCCAGAACATCTTCCACTTGAGATCTTCCCCTAGTTTTTCCTTCAACACATTCACATTCCAGCATAATGGCAGGTGGCTGATATCTTCAAGTTCATCAGGCTTCTCCATGTGAAAAAGATCAACAACAGATGTCACTGTTCTCATTTCAGTTCTGTGCACTAACACCTTGTTGATGAACTCAAAAAGCAACTGATGGAGATAGCAAAAAAAAAGATTAACATTCCAAATTTGGTTAGAATGTCCGGGTCAAAGACTCTGCCATTCAAAACCTTCTGGTTCTCCGTTGCCGTTATCCGATCCTCCCTTGTCATTTTCTTTCTTCACTTTGTTTTTGCACCCTAGGACCTGGTCTCTTTATGAGTTTTAATTTTCAGCCACCTGTTTTTCTAACTTTCTCCCTTTTTCACTAGGAGATTTTCTTTGCAGCCTTCTGGAGTAGAAAATGAGAAGTTGAATGAACTAGGGTTTTCAACTTCTTGGGAGATAGGGATCTTTGAAGAAGAATTAGAGTTAGGCATTTTGAGAAAGAGAGAAAAGCTTTGGAAAGGGGAGTATTGAATTTCAACAAGAATAGTTTGAAGAAATTTTGTAATTTGATTCACTAAGAGAAGTAGTATATAAAACCAAAAAGACATCGGATCCCCAAATAGTAGCGACCTTTGGTTTATAAGCAAAAAGACGTCTGAAACTGACGCGATGAATGGGCGAGGGACACGTGGCAGTGATGTTGACATACAGACAGTGTAGCGTAAGTGATACTAACCTCAGGAGGACCAGGTCCCCTTTTCAGTTTGCAACCCTGTCAGTATGATTTAATCTTCCCTTCAGCTAGACACACCATGAGTGTATACCTACATTAAGGTACCAGAAGTGAATTCTTAAGTGACAAGCATTAAAACAAGTATAGATACCTGCCCTCCGTAACATAATCAAAATAGAAGATTTTTGTGCAAACTTGTCAAGGAATCAGGTAATCTTGTGCATCCCCAGCCTCATCTTGCTTTTAATGAAATATTCTTTACTCAATGACTTTGTAAAGATATCAGTCAGCTAATCCTCAGTCTTACAGAACTTCATCACCACATTTTGCTTCTCAACATTGTCCCTCAGGAAATCAGTGATGATCCAAGAAAATGTGTCATGCCTGATGTACTCTTTCGATCTATAAGAAAGCCTGCATAGTCAGCATCTGCAAAACCAATTAGATCAAGTGAGTCACCTATTAGGTAGAAGAGGACCAGGTCTTGAGTTCCCTTCAAGTATCTCAGGATACGTTTAGCTGCCTTTAGATGGGATTCCTTTAGTACTGCTTGATATCTTGCACTCATCTCTCAACTCCATCTTCATCTAAGTCAAGCTTCACACTTGTGCTCATGGGAGTGTCAAGAACTTTTGCCTCAATCGGATTGAACTTTCAAAGCAGTTCCTTGATGTATTTCTCTTGACATATAAAGGTACCCTGACAGACTGTTTGATTTGCAGGCCTAGGAAGAAAGTGAGTTTTTCCCGTCATGCTCATTTCAAACTCACTGCTCATCAGATCAGCAAATTTCTCTTTTGAACCCATTTGCAAGAAGAATTATTGATAGGTGTTCATACCAAGCTCTGGGAGCTTGTTTCAACCCATACAGAGCCTTGTCTAACTTCAACACATGATTTGGCAGTTTTGTATCTTCAAAGCCTATGGGCTGTTTGACATGCACTTCTTCCTTCAGATTCTCATTCAAGAAGGCACTCTTGACATCCATTTGAGAGAGCTTAAATTCCATATGAGCAGCACATGCTATTAGAATTCTGATGGCTTTCATTCTGGCTATAGGAGCAAAAGTCTCATCATAGTCAATCCCCTCATCTTGGTTGTACCCCTGCACTACAAGCCTTGACTTTTTCTAGTAATGGTTTCATGTTCATCAAGTTTGTTTCTGAAGACCCATCTTGTTCCAAAAATTGTTCTGTTAATAGGTCGGGGGACCAGGTGCCACACTTTGCTCTTCTCAAACTGATGGAGTTCTTCTTGCAATGATATTACCCAGTCT
>NW_006239813.1:42125-59387 GCF_000226075.1 Solanum tuberosum
TTTTCTTTTGCTTTTCTCAGAGTCTCACACTTTTCTTTTAGATGACCATTACGCCCACAGTGAGTGCATAACAGATTGTCAGATAAAGACACATATTTTCTATGAGGATTATAAGGAGGTTCTATTGGTTTGCATCCCAACCCTTTCTTTCCATTGAAACTCTGATTAGATAGATTAGAGAGTATCTTAGAAGAGTCTGTCCATTTTAGAGTGTGACTTAACTCCTCCTTGACCTTACTCAGATCCTTTCTCAGTTGAGAATTTGTTTCAAGAGAAGCAACTAGCTTGGACTCAAGGATTTTAAGCTTTTCTTCCAGTTCTTCCTCAAAGATGCTAAGCTTTCTCTTTCCACCTACTGAGGTACCAGGGTCCTCTTCAGGTATAATGTTGTTCGTTTCTAGAGTCCCTATTCTTACACTCATTTCAGAAACTTGAGACATGAGAGCAGAGTTCTCATCCTCACACAAACTTATTTTTTCATTCAACATTAAGTTTTTAGTGGTTCGTTCATCAACATAGTCAATAAGCAATGCAGCAAGTTTCCTCAAATTTTTATTGGGAAGAGTATCTAGATCATCTTTAAGATAAAAAAGAGTTACCTCATTTAGATCCTCTTCATCATCAGACTTTGCCATTAATGAGAAGATGGAATTGAAGACATTTTCATCATCTTTAATAGCCATCATTGAAACATCTTCATAACTTTCTGCATCTTCTTCTGACTCACTTGAATCATTTCCACATACAACAAAGGCTTTACTCACCAACTGATCAACATGAGCCTTTCTCCGAGCACTGTCTGGGACCAGGTCCCTCTTGCGAGGTCTGAAGTTCTGAGTTTCCTGCTTTTGGCTGGGATAGTCCCTCATAAAATGACCAGGTTTGCCACATTTATGACAAAGGTCATTTGCGTTTGCTGCTCTGCTGGTCGAAGCCTTCTTTTGAAAGACGTCATGTTTCTTGATGATTTTCTGAAACCTTTTAGTAACATAGGCCATTTCATCCTCCTCCTGAGTCGCATCATTTTGTGAGTTTTTCAGAGCAATAAATTTCTCCTTCTTTCCCTCCTTCATGTTTGTCCCCTGCTTTTTGTTCAGCTCGTAGGTCTGGATATTTCCAATCAGCTAATCCATGGAAAGTGTCTTCAGATCTTTTGCCTCTGTTATAGCATCAACTTTGCTTTCCCATGACTTGGGAAGAACCTTGAGAATCTTGCGAACTTGTTTGCTTAAGGGAATGGGCTCACCTAAGCATCTTTGTTCATTGGTGATGGAAGTGAATCTTGAGTTCATTTCAAAGATAGTTTCACCTTCCTTCATACAAAAATTCTTGTATTGAGTCATAAGCATATCGACCTTAGACTCTTTTACTCGTTGTGTTCCCTCATGGGCTGTTTGGAGACAGTCCCATATCTCTTTGGTTGATTCACAGGCAGAAATTCTGTTGTACTCATCGAATCCAATCCCACACACTAGAATCTTCTTTGCTTTACAGTTCTTCTTTATCTTTTTCCTATCCATCTCATTGTACTCCTTTCTAGTTTTGACAACTGTAGTGGTGAGCTCTCCATCCTTCACCTCATTTGTAGGAATATATGGTCCATCAAGAATGATGTCCCACAACTCAGTGTCCTCAGCGTTGATGTAGTCATGCATTCGATTCTTCCACCAGCCATAATATTGACCATTAAAACGTGGTGGCCTTTTAGAAGATTGACCTTCTTCCATATTAGGTGGAGCAGCCATTCCTTTTGGATCTTTCTTTTCTTGGTGTTAACCAAAACGAAAGTACCGCTCTGATACCACTTGTTGGAATGTATGCGTCCACTGGTCTAGATGGGACCAGGTCCTCAGCATAGTTAAAATAACAAAAATAAACAATGTGCTGAAAGTAAAGATTGCACAACTACTTTCACCAAAATGGTCTTTTCTTGTATACTTGATAAGTTTCAAAATGCAAAAACCTATAAAATGATAGACACAAAACTCAAATTCAACAAAGATGCTTCATCCCTTTATCAGATCCTTTTGTTGAGTGTAAGTATCGTTCTACCTTGAAGATGGCTTTTTCTACCTTGAAGATGGCTTTTTCCTTTTAAGCTTGTGAGTTTTTGTTTGCCAAAATCTTGAGTTTATGTTTTGTTGGAAGAGACTATATCAAAATGAACACAAAACTCCTTTGGGACCGCCCCATTGGCTGAGAGCCTGCTGTTTAGAAAAGCTGTGGACCTACCACATCAGAAGTGGCAGCTTTTCTGACAGTTGTCTTGTCGTCCTTTCACATCAGGGTCTTGCATGGACCAGGTCCCTTGCAAACTTCTCTTAGTGAGTTCTTGAGAATACGTGTTGGCTCTTCTTCTTTTGAATGAATGAATATTTTTGTTGTTTGTAAGTTGAATATATTAGACAAGAAGAATTATTGTCCAATGTACAAGCAACCTCCTCGCTTCTGATTGGTGAAGTACTCTGCCGGCTTCACCAACTTTCTGACATGGACAACTTTTACAGCTGTACAACACTTTGACAACTGGACGAGTATTCATACTCTGCAGAGGACCAGGTCCCTGCCTTTGTGAAGAGATCATCAAAACACCAAAAGGCATAAACTTTTATCAGTAATCATACTGTGATCAAGATTTGGGGGAGGAAGTCTCTCGGGTGGGTGATGAATGTGGTTTATACAATATATGATATATATGTTTGTTAACTTCTTCGTTGGTAATGCATGTATGATACATGATTAAAGAATTTGAAAATTCATACTGTGGAGGGTAAGATATTGTCAATCTATATACAATGTGTGCGTTTCATGAATGTACATGTGTGATTACGATTCTTTGGTATTGCCTTGTGTGTGTAGTATTAGGGGATTAGATGCCACACCGACATATATATTGTTATTTATAGTTTTGATGATTTGACAAACCCAAAGACCTTATGAAGGGACCTGATCCTTTGTGCACATATATACACAACTGTCAGGCTGGAAAAAGTACAATTGGTTGGTGCACAATCTCCAACTATGGCAGAAGTGGCAGAAACCTCAACCAATGGCATGGCCTCGAAGGTTGTGACTATTCTTCATAAAGATTATGTCCAATAGTCACAACCTTAGTTTTTGCAACTCGAAAAACTCTCAAGAACTATTGCAAAGGCTTACACTCAAGTGAAAAATCATCCTCAAGAACAATAGGGACCTGATAGAGCTGCAGGCTTAGGTGCCTTAGGATTATTTCTTCTGCACGTACATTGTAAATCTGTTCCTAATCTATAAAGGATTCAGATATTGTGTTCGGTTTCTAAAAGTCTAAATCAGTTAAGGTTAACAGATTTAGTGGGCAACATTGTGTGCTGCTTAGTCAAAGTCTAAGTCATTCGGAGCGTGGTGGTTTAGTGGGCATCCTACGAGTTGCTTAGTTGAAGTCTAAGTTGTCTAGTGGTGATAGCTTAGTGGGCAGAGTGACATCTTCTTAGGCTCTTCAAGTAATAGAGTTATTACTTGGTTGTGAGATTAATAACTTCTTCTCACGTTGGTTGTAACTGTGGTTCACTTTTTCTTAAGATGATTAGTGAAACAATTGAAAATCATGTGTGACAGGTCGTGGTTTTACTCCCTTGAGCAAGGAGGTTTCCACGTAAACTGCTTGTGTCTTGTTTACTTCTGTATATGTTCTTTATTACTGCTTGTACTGAGTCAAGGGACCTGGTCCATTGACTGGCAGTGGACGCACGCATTCTATCATATATTTATATATATATTATTATAATAATAATAATTATTATTATTATTATTGGATCAATGCCATGCTGACGAGCTCGCGCCCCCCACACAGAGTTATGTAATTTATTGAATCGAGTACCATGTCGTTACATGTGTAGTTGTGTGTGTTAGTCTCTAAAGGACTACATTGGTATGTTTAAAGGCCGGGGTGGCTTCTTGTATGGACTGGAAGACATGTTAAATGTTGTGGGTGGTAATTGGAAATTTCTCGAAGTTTGGAGCTACTTATTTACATGGCGTATAATGGAGGTGTGTAAGGCAAGGAGTGACAAGGGTTAGTAGTCTTGTATTTGGGGGATATATTTATGTGATAGAAGGGTTTGACTATGATCTAGTATGAGAGTGATGAGAGGGATGAATGTTTAAATATTACAGTAGGTAACGAAAAGAGGTGATGTGACTTGGGCTAGAGTATATGGGGATGATCTTAATCTGACCCTCAAGTTGCATGTTTCTTTGATTATTCTACATGATATTAAGTTGTAGGTTTGGATTGATCGATGATGCCTATCAGTATGGGTTGTTTGTACTGGTACTATTTTTGCTATACCACTTGACATAGTTTGGTTGCAGGATTTAATGATGTTTCATAGGTGAAGGCAATGATGATCTCTGAAAGCTTCTACTCATCTTTCCTTATTGTGGGAGCTACGTCATATTTTCTTTTGTACCTTGTATCTCCTTAGTTGCTCTTGTACATGTTTTAGGCTAGTTTCTTATGAGGGTTTTTCGGTCGTTTGTAAAAGATGATCGAGTTTCATGGTGATTTTAAAACATTAAAGATTTTTTCCTATGTTTTATTTAATTTTTGTATTATCCGTTTTAAAATTGGGTGATAAGGGTTCTCCTATCTAGGTGTTAGAGTAGGTGCCCGCACGATCCGATCGGTTGGGTCATGCCATTAATTTAATATTTTAAAATTGTAATTTAGTTAATGAAAAATTACAGAAAAATATAATAAGTTGTAATTCTTCTCATATATCAGTATGTTGAAAAATGTAGAATACATTATTAACAGGAGAAGAACAAGAACTTGGAGAAGAAACAGAGAGAGATTTGTTTTTCTTCGACCAATTTTAGAAAGTGATTGTGCTTCGATGTGATTAGTAGTTTTTCTAAGAATATTGGATGGGACTTTATCCTAAGGGTTCACAATAAATGTTTTATGTTAATTTATCATTTAAGAAAATTAAGTAATTTGTCCCCGCACCGATAGACTGCTAACTATAAAATTTTAATATGTTCACCAATCTTTAATTCGATATCCTAAAACCAATATGTAGAGGTGTCAATGAGTTCTAAATCGACTTAAGGATCATACTATTACCAATTCGGAATCAGTTAGAATAAATCAAGTTAAGCATGTCACACTCTCCTTTTGAGTTCCTAACTAATTAATTTGCTAAGTTGAAGTCGAGTCAAAAACATCGACTCTATTATGAGTTTTATAGGCCTAAATGATCACATGAAAGTTAAATGAATTCACGAGGAGATTTTTCGCACGAAAGTTTTTACTATCGTATACTATATGCATCCAGAGTTCATATAATGACATATTATTTGCATCCACTCGTAGCTATAATCAAAATGAATGAGTCCTATCAGTTGGTTTTATTAGCATTTATGCATATGCACCAATACAAAGTTGAGTGTTTTGAGTTCAGTTGTTTGCCTGTTATGGCTAGCAGGATTTTAGTTTAAGATAGTATCTCTATTATCCATTTTACCGTAACTACGAATAATTCTACTTTCTGCCTTACATATCAATACATTTTTATTCGTATTGACGTACCGTCAATTAGGGACACTGCATTTCGTGTGTGAAGGTTCACACATGGGCATGGATACACCTTTATGCCAGGATTGTTGTTTAGCTAAGGGTTGATAAGCTCCACTGTTTCTGAGCTATTGGTCGTCTATATGTTCGGTACTTCAGTTCTATTTGTACAATTTTTTTGGTTTTTTCGGGGCCTTGTTCCAACTACTTGATGTATCGTACTCATAGAGGCTTTGTGGAAATATTATTTTGGATTATTTTATGACTTCCGGTTTCAAACCTTGTCAGCTTAGTATGTATATGTGTCTCCTAATGCGTTGGATTGCCAGTTTTACCAATTGATTTTGTCTTGCTAGCCCTTTCATTGTATTATTCTTACTTTGGTTGTGTCATTGCCGCTCCGAACATAGTATTTTAGTCGTTAAGTTATATGGCCTTGTTGGCCCTCGTTGTCTCCTTTTAGTTATGTTTCAATGGCTAGTTCTGTTGAATAAGTTATCGAGTGCCAATTGCACATCCCCTAGATTGGGATGTGACAAGTTTATAACTACACCGAATTATTTGGTAGGTTTTAAATTTTACAAAAATGAATAAAAAAATATCAAGCCATACCAAAGAAATTTATATATATATATAATATATTTTAATATTCAGTTTAAATAATGACACATTTAGATATTTCTCTTAGGCCTGAATTCGTGAAAAAGACTACAAACCAATTTTAGATTTCGAAACTAATTTTATATAACAATTTAGTGAACTTTCACACACACTCATCGGAGACTTTAGATGAAAACTTGAAGTTCGATAGTCTTTTGAAAGAAGGATAATCTTGAGAAGTCTCACAAAGTTTGAGGGAAATGTGTCTCACAGTAGTCAAGGGTCTATTTCGTATAAAGGTTTCGGAAAAACCCTTGAAATGAAGATTCTTTCTATGGAAAGTACATGTTTTGCTCCTTTAATGAGTCTGGTATGAATTTAGTTTGGTTGCATTATTAGGTTTCATAATCAAATGGTTAAATAAAAACATAAAAAAATAAATGTTCGAAAAGGATAAAAAATCATTATCTTAAATATAGAACAACCTTCAAATTGACCATTTATAAATTATTTATGTGTTTGAATAAAAATTAATTTAGAGAATTTGATTCATCAAAGTTACAATTGTAAACACAAGTACAAACATATTGGCCAATAGTACCACCACTTGAGCAAAGACCATTCCCATTGTGTTTCTCAAAGCATTCTTTTTTGCAATCATAAAGAACACATCCTGTTGGATTTAGAATTTCGGTACATCTGTGTTGTCCATTCACTTGACTAATATCCAATGCAGCTGCAATCAAATTCATGGAAAACCACATTTCATTACACACATGCAAAAAAAGAAAAACTGAAATCGTTTTTTTTCATCATAAGTTTATGACACTACTATCTACAAGCGCATTTTCATACAAAATTAACTGAGGGACATATGCACAATCAGTAGAGTAGTAACCTATTGAATATTTCTTCTATGAACATAGAAAATTTTATATATTCGGGTGAAGTTGACCTATAATATTAGGTAATTAACTTTCTATATAAACTCAAAGATGGTAACTTGAAAAACAAAGAAACAACCTATTACAACCAATGTGAAACATTCCTCATATTATCACTAAATACAATTTATATAAAAAATTTAAATCATATATGTCATAAAAATGAAGAGGTTAAATCTCAAATTTAAAAATTACTAAAGAATATAAAAGACAAACCTGAAATAATGAGAAGGAAACAAAGAGCAAAGTTCAAGAACTTGGTCATTCTTAATCAAAATTATTCTCAAGTTAATCTCAATGGTATACTTTGGTGCAAAAAGCAAGAGGCTATTTATAGTGTGTTTTTGCTAGCTCATTTTTTTTTCTATTTATAATTTGTTTCCTTGTTGAAAAGTTATGGAAAGTTGTTCAAAAGTTTGACTAAAATGAGATCTTTGAATATTTATAAGGTAACATAATTATTATATTCTAATTCAGAATCATATATATGTTCTATATATAATATATTAGAATAATATGGTAAATGTATATATATTTTTCCAAAAATGATTAAAAGATCAAACATAAAAGAACTGATGATTTTTCAATCTTAAATTTTATTTTATTTTTTCATTTTTATACAACTAGAAGTTATTACATAAAAATATTGAGAAAAAGATAAATTGTATATCATAAGAATTATAAACAAAGATAAATAAATAATATTATTGTAGTATTATATTCTGAAATTAAAATTGCATTCACATTAGAGGTTACAACAACAATAACATACCAAATGTAATTCACAAGTAAGATCTTGAGAGAGTAGAAAGTACGCATTCTTTATTCTTACCTTAATGGGGTAAATAGGTCATTTTTTAAAAACCTCAGCTTAAAATAAAAGTATTTGATGAAGGATTAAGGCAAATAAATAATTAAAATAGCAAGCTACAAAATAAATAAGCAATTGATCATATTAGTTAGCATATCATATTTTATTAAAGGTGGGAAAGTTTGATAACGAAAATTCCCTTCACTAATATTTTTAATTCAAAAATGCCTTTTACTAACTTTTAAAATTAAATCAATAAATATAATTAAACTACACTTAATACATGATTAGATGTTACAAGTTACCATTTTCCATTTCTTAATGAGCTTTATTGTTAATCCAAAATACCCTTTAAAAGTTGAACAACAAAATTATCCTTTATTTTAAAGTAAAATTTCTACATATTTTCCCTGGATGAATTAAGTAAGAATCTTTTCTTAGTGTAGACTACCACGGTCACTTAAATTTGTGCTTAGGAAAATATTTCAATGGTTGTGGATATTGAGTTAATGAATTTCTATTAAAATGTCAAATAAATGGTTGTATTAATGATGAGTTAATTGGAAGGCTTTTTAAATTCTATGTTGCAAAATTAGACTATTTGCTTTCGGATGAATTATAGATACTGAATACTGAATATCAACAGTGTACCAAATTTAATGGAGTTCTTATTAAATGCTAAATAAATGTTGATGTAAACAATTATGCCTTTTCACTTCCTGTGGACTTTGCATTTTTTTTTTTAATTATAAGATTCTCCAAATAAATTAGAATGGATTGAAATTGTAATTTTTTTTTTCCCTCTCTGGAACAACATTTGATGGGTTGTGTACATGTAATGTATATGTGGGTTCCTTGTTGGCAAGTTTCTTTTTTGCGTTTCATCATCTTATAATATTTATGTAATTTTTTAATTTATCATTTATTTTATTAATATATTGATTTGTTTAACTTTTTTCATTTTGTATGATATGATGACATGTAAATTTATTACTTTTCATGTTAATTGAATTGATATGACAAATATTTTTTCTTTAACTTTCATTCTATACATTTTCTTTTCATAATTTGTTTTTAGTTTGTAATTCTGATAAAATAATACATATAAAGAACATGTAATGGTGGATGGAGATTTTTATTGTATTGTCCAATTGTTAATTGGCCTATACCAACTCGAGAGATGAATTTGATGGGCACAATAAGATAAAAGTACTAGTGTATTATCAACATGAGTTTGATTTATAAATTTTATATAATAGTAAGGGCGCGACACATGTTCCCAGAATTAGTATACATATAATGATGATAAACTATGCAATAACTAACTAATATCACTAAATGGTGAAGAAGAGAGGAGGAGGCTATCCCCCAACTTCTATCATAGAACGAGCATATAACTCTATATTATTCACTAACCTTTTCCAATCATCAAGCTTCATTCACATAAAGGGTTAATTGGTAATTTTGGAGCCAATTAGTGGATATGTTTTATTCCCTCAAAAGGATTTATAAATTATTTACTAGAATAGATGTCAATTAAGACCTTGAAAAACGCCGTATGCATTTAGAAATGAAATGGTATGCATGCATTAGTTTTAATTAATTATCACTCATTTTAATCTTGTAACAATCAATTATGTCGTTATGGGTATTTAGGACCATACCTGAGACTCTTCTCCATGGAGAACCATTTGTTTACTATGGTAAACCTCGCAAACTTGGCATCCCATGCTATAACGAAGACATGACTAGATTTCACAACTCCATTCCCAATATTAGATTTTCACCAACTCTTAACCCACAAAAACCTATATGATGGTTTACCATAGTAAACAAATGGTTCTCCATGGAGAAGGGTCTCAAGTCACAGAGTGTCACGATCCATATCATCGTGAGTGGCACCCGCACTAACCCTCCACTGGGAGAACCAATTACTAACCCAACATAACCAATCAATCCATTTTAAGAAGGCAAATAATAAAGTAAAAGTACTAAGGAGTTTAAAATAAAAAAAGGATCGAGTTCCCATAAACTCAATCGCTTGTCAAATATCATTTTGGAATTAAAACCTTTAGAATCTGAAAGACATTGTACCAAAACTCTAAATACTCATGAATAGGGATGCAACCCTGAAAACTAGAAAGCAGAAATCGATTAGTCTAAAGGGTTTGTGTTCGAAAAGATGGACACAGAAACAGAGATAAATCCATGGCTACCCGGAAGAGTAGCTCCTTCTTGGATTCAAACATTCAAGTGTGTTTCTCAACTGAGGTCTCGAAGAAGCGGCCTGAATATATCTTGTAGTGGACAAGAAAAGAACAAGTGCAATATTAGTACACAAACACCGTATACTAGTAGAATCATATGGTCAATTCCAATACGCGAATGTAAACGAGTAACTATAACATAGTACTACGTACAGGCCAAGACATGCATATATATAATATATATCAACAAACACAACATGTTACAAGTTACAAATTACAATATCCTTGAATTACAAATGCATGAAACATGTCCCACTTGATAACAAATGTACATACCCAGTTCTCTCATGGAACTCACACACAAACTGTTAGCGTACCGGCGCGGGACCTTTTCCCGACTACTTGATGTATAGTACTCTTAGAGGCTTTCTGGAAATATTATTTTGGATTATTTCTTGTCAGCTTAGTATGTATATATGTCTCTAGATGCTTTGGATTGCAAGTTTTACCAATTGATTTTGTCTTGATCTCCCTTTCATTATATTATTCTTACTTTGGTTATGACCTCGTCGCTCCAAACATAATATTTTAGTCGTTATTCTATATGTGCATGTCGGCCCTCGTTGTTTCCTTTTAGTTATGTTTCAATGGCTAGCTCTGTTGAATAAGGTATCGAGTGTCAGTTGCGGGTCCCCTCGATTAGCGCGTGACAAGTTATAACTACATCGAATTATTTGGTACGTTTTAAATTTTACAAAAATGAAATAAAAAATATCAAAACATACCAAATAAATTTATATATGTAAAATATATTTTAATTTTAATTTTAAATAAGGACACATTTAGATATTTCTCTTAGGCATGGGTTGGTGAAAAAGACTACAAGCCAACTTTAGGTTTAGAAAATAATTTTATATAGAAATTTAATGAACTTTCATACACACTCATCAGAGACTTTAGATGAAAACTTGGAATTTGATAGTATTTTCAAAGTCGGATACATCCTGAGGAGATTCACAAAGTTTGAAGGAAATGTGTCTCAGTCTACGTTCGTATAAGGGTTTAAGAAAGGAGAAAAACTTGATCCTCATATATTAGACAATACATCGTAATATCACACTTATAAAATTTGAACCAAAGTTACTTATGTTCGAATAAATCCTCAACTAATGTACTAGATCTCCCTTTGAAATTAAGATTATTTATGTGGAAGGTACATGTTTTGCTCCTTTGATGAGACTACATGGTATGAATTCAGTTTGGTTGCATTATTAAGTTTCATATTCAGATGGTTAAATAAAAACATAAGAAAATAATTGTTAGAAAAGGATTAAAAAAATAATTCTCTTATATAAAGAACAACCTTCAAATAGACCACTTGTAAATCATTTATGTGTTTGAAATAAAAATTAATTTAGAGAATTTAATTCATCAAGGTTACAATTGTAAACACAAGTACAAACATATTGTCCAATAGTACCACCACTTGAGCAAAGACCATTTCCATTGTATTTCTCAAAGCATTCTTTTTTGCAATCATAAAGAACACATCCTTTTGGATTTAGAATTTTGGTACATCTTTGTTGTGCATTCACTTGACTAACATCCAATGCAACTGCAATCAAATTCATGAAAAACAATGTTCATTACACACATGCAAAAAAAGAAAGACTTGAATTGTTTTTTTCCATCATAAGTTTATGACACTACTATATATATGTGCATTTTCATGCAAAATTAATCGAGGGACATATGCATAATCGGTCAGAGTAGTAACCTATTGATTGTGCCTTCTATTAACATAGAGGATTTATATATATTCATGTGAAGTTGACCTATAACATAAGGTAATTAACTCTCTATATAAACTCAAAAATTACTTGAAAAACAAAGAAACAACCTATTACAACCAATGAAATTATATATATTATATATCATGAAACATTCCACACATTAACAGTATATAAAATTTATACCTCAGAAGTTTAAATATCATATATGTCATAAAAATGAACAGGCTAAATCTCAATTTTTTTTTTTAAAACTAAAGAATATAAAAGACAAACCTGAAATAATGAGAAGGAAACAAAGAGCAAAGTTCAAGAACTTGGTCATTCTTAATCAAAATTATTCTCAAGTTAATTTCAATGGTATGACTCCCGGTTATACAATTTGGATATTATGTGAATTTCACGCTTGCTGTTCCCTTTCTGTACTACTTGCGGGGGGGCATTTTGGGTACTCCTTCATATTTTTGCTCTATGATTTATCTTGTACCAGATTGCGCACACATACGTATTTTTTTCATTATTGAGTAATAAAACGTATTTACTTCGGAAAAGGAGTTGTACTTGTAGGTCCCACTTTATGTCCTTTCCATGTGACTTAGTATATATACTACTCCCTCTATTCCTAATTACTTGTCCACTTTTTCTTTTATATTTATCCCTAATTACTTGTCCATTTTGACAAATTAAGAAAGAACAAATTTTTTTAACCTATTATATTCTCAATTAAATGACTAATTACTTTTTAAAAATGCAGAACTTTTCATCCACTTCATAATTAATAGGGGTAAAATGGTAAACTCACTATGTCATTAATTGATTTCTTAATAGGTGTGTCAATTCAAAAATGGATAAGTAATTAGGGACAGAGGGAGTAGATATTAGGTGTCTGTGCCAGTACGGGCCCAATATATGTCACTTTTAAATCTTAATTTATGTGATACAGATGAAATTTGGAGAGTTAAATATATTATTTTTTTACGTTTTTTCTAAAATATTTTAAATTGCTAATTTGTTATGATTTATAAAAAAATTGCGTTATTGTCGAATAATATATGTTACTCTTTTTATTCCAATTTATGTGACACATATGGAATTAGGAATTTATGACACTACTATATATATGTGCATTTTCATGCAAAATTAATCGAGGGACATATGCATAATCGGTCAGAGTAGTAACCTATTGATTGTGCCTTCTATTAACATAGAGGATTTATATATATTCATGTGAAGTTGACCTATAACATAAGGTAATTAACTCTCTATATAAACTCAAAAATTACTTGAAAAACAAAGAAACAACCTATTACAACCAATGAAATTATACATATATATCATGAAACATTCCTCACATTATCAGTATATAAAATTTATACCTCAGATGTTTAAATAGCATATATGTCATAAAAATGAACAGGCTAAATCTCAATTTTTTTTTTTAAAACTAAAGAATATAAAAGACAAACCTGAAATAATGAGAAGGAAACAAAGAGCAAAGTTCAAAAACTTGGTCATTCTTAATCAAAATTAATCTCAAGTTGGTGCAATGTGAAAGAGACTATTTATAGTGTGTTTTTGCTAGATTTTGATAAATAAAAATGAAGAGTAAATCAAACTCATTTAATTTTTGTCCATTTATAATTTGTTTCCTTGTTGAAAAGTTATGGAAAATTGTTCAAATGTTTGACTAGGATGAGATCTTTGAAAACTTATAAGGTAACATAATTATTATATTCTAATTCAGAATCATATATATGTTCTATAAATAATAAGTTAGAATAATATGACAAATATATATATATATATATATATATTTTTATTTTTTTTCCTGTATATATATTTTTTCCTAAACTGATTAGAAGATCCAACTTAAAAGAATTGATGATTTGTCAATCTTAAAAAAATATTTTTTTTCCATTTTAAAAGTTATGAAAAATTGTTCAAATGTTTGACTAGGATGAAATCTTTGAAAACTTATAAGGTAACATAATTATTATATTCTAATTCAGAATCATATATATGTTCTATAAATAATAAGTTAGAATAATATGACAAATATATATATATATATATATATATTTTTATTTTTTTTCCATAAATAATATGTTAGAATAATATGAAAAATGTATATATATTTTTTCCTAAACTGATTAGAAGATCCAACTTAAAAGAACTGATGATTTGTCAATCTTAAAAAAATATTTTTTTTCCATTTTAAAAGTTATGAAAAATTGTTCAAATGTTTGACTAGGATGAAATCTTTGAAAACTTATAAGGTAACATAATTATTATATTCTAATTCAGAATCATATATATGTTCCATAAATAATATGTTAGAATAATATGAAAAATGTATATATATTTTTTCCTAAACTGATTAGAAGATCCAACTTAAAAGAACTGATGATTTGTCAATCTTAAAAAAATATTTTTTTCCCATTTTTATACAACTAGTTGTTAGTACCTAAAGTATATTGAGAAAGAGATAAATTGTATATCATAAGTGTTGTAAGCAATATAAATAATTAATATTGTAGTATTGTTTTATAAAAATTAAAATTGCATTCACATTAGAGGTTACAACAACAATAACATACCAAGTGTAATCCACAAGTGAGATCTTGAGAGAGTAGAAAGTAGTCAAGTATTCATGCTTTATCCTTACCTTTATGGGGTAAAGAGGTCATTTTCAAAAAAAACTCGGCTCAAAATATAGGTATTCGATGTAGGATTAAAGAAAATAAATCAATAAAATAGCAAGTTACAAAACAAATGAGCAATTGATCATAATAATACACATATAGTGATGATAAACTAATTGATATCACCAAAATGGAGATGAAGAGAGGAGGAGGCTAGCCCCCTACTTCTCTCATAGAACGAGCATAACACTATATTATTTACTAACCTGCTATCCTTATCATCAAGCTTCATTCACGTAAAGGGTTAATTGATAATTTTTGAGCCAATTAGTGGATAAGTTTTAATCCCTCAAAAGGATTTATAAATTATTTATTAGAATATATGTCAATTAAAACCTTGAAAACCGTTGTATGCATTGAGAAATGAAATGATATGCATTCATTAGTTTTAATTAATTATTACTCCCTTTATACCTATAACAACCTATTTTGTCGTAATAAGTGTTTAGGACCATAGTACCCTTATATAGGTTATCATGGTTTAAGAGTTGGTCAAAATCTAAAATTGGGAATACAGTTCTGAAATCTTGTTAGGGCTTCACTATAGCAAAGGATTCCGAGTTTGTGAGGTTTACCATAGTGAACAAATAGTTTGCTATAACGTAGGGTCTTAAGTCAAAGAGTGTCATGACCCAAACCATCATGATTGGCACTCATAGTTACCCTCCGGTTGGAGAACCACTTACTAATCCACTATAACCCACCAAACCATTTTAAGAAGCCAAATCATAAAGTAAAACAACTAAGAAGCAATTTAAAATAAATATTGGATCGAGTTCTCATAAACTCAATCTCTTGTAAAAAAACATTTCAGAATTAAAACCCCCTAAAATATGAAAGTCATTGTACCAAAACTCTAAACAGTCATTAATGGAGATGCAACCCTAAAAAATATAAAGCGTAAATCTAATAGTCTAAAGTGTTTGTGTCTGAAAAGATTGACAAACAAACAAAGATGAATCCATGGTAGCGCAGAAGAGTAGCTCATCTTGGATTCGAACATTCAAGTTTCTATCAACTGAGGTCTCGAAGAAGCTGCCTGGATATGTCTTGTACTCAACAAGGAAACAACAAGTGCAATTTCATTGCATATACATCGTGTACCGTTAGAATCATACAGTCAATTCCAAAATACAAATGTGAACAAGTAACTACGACGTAGTACTATCTGCTAACATGTGCATATATATCAAAATTCACAACATGTTACGGATTTCCAATTACAATCCTTGAATTACCAATGCATGAAACATGTCTCACATGATCACAAATGCACATATCAGGTCCTCTCATGGAACCACACATATATTGTTAGTGTATCGGCGCGGGACCTTGTCCCAACTACTTGATGTATAGTTCTCCTAGAGGCCTTGTGGAAATATTATTTTTGATTATTTCAACTTTCAGTTCCCAATCTTGTCAGCTTAGTAAGCATATATGTCTCCAAATGAGTTCGATGGCCAGTTTTACCCATTGATTTTGCCTTGATGTCCCTTTCATTATATTATTCTTGCTTTATTTTTTTTCATTTTTATACAAGTTGTTATTACCTAAAATATATTGAGAATAGATAAATTGTACATCATAAATGTTGTAAACAAAGATAAATAATTAATATTGTAATATTATTTTATGAAAATTAAAATTGCATTCACATTAGAGGTTACTATACAGCAAGAACATACCAAGTGTAATCCACAAGTGAGATCTTGAGAGAGTAGAAAGTACACATGCTTTATCCTAACCTTTTATGGGGGTAAAGAGGCCATTTTCAAAAAATCTCTGCCTAAAATAGAAGTATTCAATGACGGATTAAAGAAAATAAATAATTAAAATAGCAAGATACAAAACAAATAATTAAATGATCATGGTAATACAAATAAACAATCTCAACAACTCTGTAACACCCCAGAATATTTTTTTTGAGCTAAGACTCGAACCATCCTTTGTTGTGAGTAGGATTTTATCGAGGAATTAAAATTTTCTTTAGTGTTAAGGTCACTAGGTGTGTAATACCCCATATTTTTTTTTGAACTAAGACTTGTACCATCCTTCGTCGTGAGTAGGATTTTACTGAGGAATTAAAATTTCTTAAGTGTTAAGTTCACTAGATGTAGCACCTTGAGTTCGAAAAAGAACTATTGGAAATAGCAAAATCTGAAATTTTGCAAGTTAAGCTAAGTATGAGTTTTGGGTCGACTTAAAATGATCATAACTCCTATCTCAGGATGAGTTAGGTGTTCTATCAGATACCGTAGGAAAGATCTTTGAATTATCTTTCCAACGCCACCGAGTTTGCTGAGTTTCGAGTTCGTATGAGGGAGATATGTTCTTTCGAAGTTGGGCTGTCTAGATAAGGAAAGTCAAAACCGGATTTTGAGGGGTATTTTGGTCTTTTCCTTATCCAATCAGATTTACTTCGTTTTTAGTAATATTTTAGGGGTCTAATCTGACTAGGTTCAGTTTTATAATCCTAGTTTATGCCTAGGGTTTTAGTTGAGAGTTCAAGAAGAGAAAAGAAGAAGAGAGAAGAGAAGAAAAGATGAGAGGATCAAGCGTCCGTCGAGATTCTTGCGTGTTGTTGCAGATTTTCACCATGGGTTTGATCCCTAAGAGGTATGTAAGCTTCCATAGTGTTGGGTTATTTCACC
>NW_006239814.1:0-113 GCF_000226075.1 Solanum tuberosum
TCATCTAGATTTCCTCCAATAGGATTAACTGGAAGTCATTGATTGTTCATTCGGCACAAAGTTCTGTTCAACTCTGGATCGTACGGAGTAAGTGGTTCGCCTTGGCTCCGTGT
>NW_006239814.1:1341-29018 GCF_000226075.1 Solanum tuberosum
CCCTTACCTTTACCTCATATTAGACATCATAATCGATGTTTGACTTAGTTATTACTTTGCACCAATACTTAGAATCTTCAAAAAAATCAGGTACTGGAACCCTCGCAGTATCACTCTACGGATCAACAGTACGGTCCGTAGATCAGTCTACGAACCCTCAATGGGCACCGTGGTTCCACACTTGGTCAGATTTCCCTGATGTGTCCTCAATACCATGCCTGCTGATCTACGGTCATAACCTACGGACCGTGAATGGATCTACGGTCCGTAGATCAGCTCCGTGGATGCCCTTTTTCTGCAATTCCTTCAGCTGTCTCTAAACTTCCGCGCCTGAACACCTTTCCTGCAAAACATGATAAAAATACATAAAAACCAATACAAAATGGCCCTAGACACACACAACTTGTAAGTGAAATGTATTAGAAATACCGTAAACTCAAGGTATATCACGCGCCCTTACTGGTTCTCTGAATCTACAAGCCAGGCGCGGCGCACCAAACAGTGCGCCTGGCTTCAGTGATTTTCGATCTTTTTTTTGTTTGTTTTACTATTACAAGCTAAGTTACAAGTAATGAAAGAAAATCCTATCTAGCTATTACTAACTTAATTTCTAAAAATTGAAACCACGCTAAAACAAAATTTTCCATAATTCAAAGACGAACAACCTACCGTTGGTACTAACATATCCTTCATCATCTAAAACACCAACAGAAATCAGGTGTAGATGAACATCGGGAGAATGTTTCACATTGTTCAAAACTAGTTTAGTTCCAACACTAGTTTCTAAACAAATTGTACCAATACCAACCACCCTAGAACTAGTCTTATTACCCATACTTAAGGTTCCAAAATCACCAGGAGTATAAGAAGAGAAAAAAATCCTTTCTTGATGTCACATGAGATGTGGCACCAGTGTCCACAACCCAGCTTGACTCATCACAAGCAATATTTATTATATCCGCATCAAGGACGGTAACAAGATCTTCAGTGGTGACGGTGGCTAGGCAATTTTCATTGCCATCTTCTTTAGTTTCCTTTTTGTTTTTGTTCTCCCTCTTCAACTTCCTGCAAACTTCTTGTGTGCCTTTCATGCCACAATGATAGCACTCAATATCCTTAAGTCTGCCTCTGGATTTTCTCCTATTTTGTTCTCTATTCTGAGAACCATGAGTTTTGTTTCTCCCCCTAGGTCCAGTCATTAGGACATCCTATGAAGAAGAACCTAGAGATTTTCTTCTCATCTCTTCATTCAAGACACTACTCTTGGCGAAATCTATAGAGATCACACCATTCGGAGCAGAATTTGACAATAAAGTTCTAAATGTTTCCCAAGAGTTTGGTAGGGAACCAAGTAGAAGCAAGACTTGAATTTCTTCATCAAATTTGATGCCCATAGCAGATAATTGGTTCATGATCCCGTGAAAATTATTCAGATGGTCTATCATCAGAGAACCATCATGATACTTTAAACTCAACATTTTCTTTATTAAGAACATTTAATTTGTCGATGTCAGTCTTTCGAGTATACAAACTTTCAAGATGCTCCATAGGGTTCGAGCATGTGTCTCTCCAGAAATATGGTTCAACACATTATCGTCAACCCATTGCCTAATGAATCCACAAACCTGCCCGTGCAACAGATTCCACTCTTTATATGTTTTATTATCAAGCTTTACAGTGGTAAAGACTGTTTTTTAAAATTCTTGACATAAAGCAGATCTTCCATTTTCCCCTTCCAAATGACATAATTAACACCATTCAAAGTAACCATTCTACTTGTGTTGGCTTCCATCGTTTTCCCCCAAAAAATAGTTATTGAAAACCAAAGTAAATCTTTTCTGATGTGGAAGTTTAGACTGTGCTGCAACCACAGAGCATACTCAGATAAAACATTGGCTCTGATACCAATTTGTTGGAAAAAATGCGGACTAACACAAAAATATATATGGTCAAAATAATGGAAATAAAATGGGAAAATAATGATACCAAGAATTTTACGTGGAAATTCTTCTAAATAAGGGAAAAACCACGGGCAAAGAGGAGCAATTGATATCACTATAGTAAGGCATTTTACACTGTGTAGTCATGAATACAATACTCAAAGTGACTACTACATACTTAAAAGGAATAACACTCTTTTGATTTCCATCTTACTAAAATATCGCTCACACTCTATTTTTCTGCACAGACTATTTTTCTTATATAGTCTATGGAATACCTCACTTTGCTCTCAAAATATATTTTTTCTCTCTAACTTGGTGTGTTCTACAAATGAGCAAGAATTATCTATTTATAGAAGGAGAAAATCATGCCTATGTCACTAATGACATAGGCAAATGTAGCAAAGTCCAAAGGGTTGCAAATCTTACCAATTTGCTAGCCACCAATTTTTTTATTTTCAACTCTTATCACTATACCTTTTAACAACTACTTGTAGCAATTGAGTAACAAAAATTGACTAATATAAAGAACATGGGATGGACCTCACAGAAAGATAGTGAATGAATCCTTCTTAGCTAAGGAATGTTTGTTGGACACCCACCGTTGTCTATTGAGTTCATTAATATCTGAGCTCATTAATTTATCCTATCTATCTGAATGATCGGTCTCAACTCAGGAGGAAGAACTGATAATAGACAGTACCGTTATTAAATGATTCACCTTCCATCACCATTACTTTAATCATATAATCCCCCTATTATTATTATCTAATCTTAATAAATGGAAAATAGTAGGAAAGTTCTTTTTATTAATATTTTTTCCACAATAGGTTTCAAAATCACCTTTAAGTTCCACTTACAAATCAACCATCTTGTCCTTCAATTCAATAGTCTATCATTAAGGGTAGGAACTATAATAAATCATCCATCTTGTCCTTCAATTCAATAGTCTATCAATAAGGGTAGGAACTATAATTTCTTTATGTAATTTTCCAGTATAGGGATAAGGCAGAAGTATCCTCCTAGACTGTGACCGAAATCTCAGAGACACACCTTAACTAAACTAAGGTCCTATTACCCTTCTGAACTCATTTTTTGTAATTTTATAAATCTTTTGCCTTACATGGCACACTCCGTGACTCCACACAATTGAGGCGTGTGGGAGATATTTGGATGTCACGTAAGCCAAAAAGGTGTATAAATTACAAAAAAATGGGTTCAGGAGGGTAATAGGACCTTAGTTTAGTTAAGGTGTGTCTCTGAAATTTCGGTCATAGTCTAGAGGTACTTGTACCTTCTCCCTTCCAGGATATCAATATATGTATGTACCACTATAAAGAGAAAATAAATTTATGCCAATATTTGTAACTTATCACACAAATCAGTGTGGTATTTTAGTATTCTCATTTGAATATTGTATTTGTGAATAATTAGTTATTTTTACTTTATGCACTTTTAGTAAATTTTATAATTAAGAGTGCATTCTTTTTATTAGGAATATATATGTACTCTCTATTGTGAAAATGATGGATTTTTTTTAGTAAATACCAATAGATTTGAAGGAGATAAAATATGTCAAATACAAAATTTACATGAAATATTTTGGGATAAACGTACAACCCACGTCTCAGAACTAGTTAAAACTATAAACATCAAGAAAGTCCCATCAACTCTTAAAATATTCAATACAAAATATTACATTAGACACTAAAAAGATATAGAAAAAATAACAAAAACTAGAGTATATGTGAGTTTCTGTTAAGTTACATTTGTTTAACATCTTCTTCTTTGTATAGTGTTTTTGAAAGTCAAGTTGTGTCCTTCCGGACGAAGAAAACTATTATTCTCATATTTTAGAATTTCAAAGTCACTTTTTTCATCCATAAATTAATTTAATTAAAGAAAGAACCATCTCTTTCACTTTTTCTTTTTCACTCACTTTCCTACTTCCTTTTATTAAAGTTGGGGTGGGGAGATTTTATAATTCATTGGGCGTGCATTCAAAGATAGATAAAAAAAAATCAGAATTGATGCGAAATACCATTTATAAACTTGTTTTTTCCTATTTCCACTAGAAAAAAATAGTTTCCTTTTTTTAGGTAACTAATTTTTTCATTAAACACCCGAAACAAAATTACAAATCAAGCTAGTTACCACAGCCAGCTTAGTCTAATTTATAGCACCATCCTAACCAGCTGCTATCTACCAGACTCCTCATCAATCTCTACAGAAAACTAAGACTTTACAAGCCATGATTGTACTACATCCTTTACCCTAATGGTGCTCTAATATTACAAGCATAAGCAATAATTCTAGTCAATCTACTCTCATTCATAACCTGTTGTTCAAAAATCCTGACATTCCTTTCTATCAATAAGGCATGCACAGTTTCAGCAAATAACAATTTAAAAATTTGGGCTTTTTGAGTCTTCCCTCGGGCATTCTTGAGTATCCACTGATAATGGTGATCCCAATCTCCTCCAATGTTCTCTTGTCTTTGCATCCAATCTAATATTCTACTCCAAAGTCGCCTCGCAAATGGACATTTGACAAACAAATGTTCTCTTGTTTCATTTTCCTGCTGGCAGATTATACACAAAGGATCTCCTCTGTGTTCTCTTGTTTCAGTTTCCTTATATTTAAGTAACTTATTACTCTCTCCGTCCCGTTTTATGTGAGGTAGTTTGACTTGACACAAAGTTTAAGAAAGAAAAGTAGACTTTTAAAACTTGTGATCTAAAGTGAATGATAGAAATTTGTATGGTTATAAATTATTTCATTAAAGGTAAAATAGACATTTTAAAGTGAAATTGTTACTTAATATAGAAATATGTCATTCTTTTTTAACAGTCTAAAAAAGAAAATAAATCACATAAATTGAGATAAAGGGAGTAGTAAAACATTTTTGACCGATAAAATATGAGAAAATCAAATATTATTTTGGAACATATTTTCCTCCTTAACAAACACATCAAAGACAAATTTTGATGGATGAAGACTTTATAGTTGTTGATTATTCTTCTTTTCCATTCAAGTAGGGCCATGTGATTAACTTTTATCTTCTTCTTTTTTCCCCCAATAATTCCAATGACAAGTGGAGTAGAGCATTAATGATTCACAGAAACAATTCTTTTTCATTTTATTTTTGTTTCTTCATCTTATGAGTACAAAGTTTGTGTTTACTCTTTTAAGATCAACATCCATGGCAACTTCTTCTTCTATTGCGAATGATTCACAATACTGTTCTCAATGGAAGTACGATGTCTTTCTATGTTTTAGAGGTGAAGACACTCGGAGAACATTTACGGGTCACTTGTATGAAGGTATGAAAAATAGAGGAATATTCACCTTTCAAGATGATAAAAAGCTAGAGCACGGTGCATCTATCCTAGATGAACTGTTGAAAGTTATTGAAGAGTCTCAAGTTGCCCTCGTTGTTTTCTCAAAGAATTATGCTACATCAAGGTGGTGCTAGGATGAACTAGTGAAGATTATGTATTGCAAGACTCAATATAGACAAACAGTCATACCAATCTTCTATGATGTGGATCCATCAGAACTTCAAAACCAAAAGGAAAGCTTTGCGGAAGCCTTTGCCAAACACGAATCGAAGTATAGGGATGATGTTGAGGGAATACATAAGGTGAAAAGATGGAGGACTGCACTAAGTGCTGCTGCGGATCTAAAAGGTTATGACATCCGCCAAGGGTGAGTATAAAAAAAATATTTTATCTCTATTTTAGACATTAGAAAATGATTTATTTTATAATCTCTAGAAGGCATTATAGCTCTTATAACTTCAATTACTTAATAACAAGAGTTTGATTTATGTGAAGTACTTACTAAGACTGGACTTTTTTTTCATTTATTCACAATTAATCTTCTCATTTGTGTAGGATCGAATCAGAGAATATTCAACAAATTGTCAACCAAATCTCTTCCAAATTATGCAAGATATCTTTATCTTATTTACAAGATATTGTGGGAATAAATACCCATTTATAGAAAGTAAAATCCCTACTAAAAATGGAAATCAATGATGTTCGGATTCTGGGAATCTGGAGAATGGGAGGAGTCGGTAAAACGACAATAGAAAGGGCAATTTTTTATATGCTCTCACCTCAATTTGATGGTGCTTGTTTCCTAGCGGATATTAAAGAAAATAAAGAAATGCACTCTCTGCAAAATATCCTTCTCTCTGAACTACTGAGGAAAAAAGAAGAATACGTGAATAATAAGGAGGATGGGAAGCACCTGATGGCTCGTAGACTTCGTTTTAAGAAGGTCATAGTTGTGCTTGATGACATAAATCACGGAGATCATTTGGATAACCTAGCAGGGGATCTTGATTGGTTCGGCAAGGCAGTAGGATTATTGCAACAACAAGAGACAAACATTTGATAAGGAAGAATGATGCAGTATATGAAGTGACTTTACTAGTTGATCATCAAGCCATTCAATTGTTCAATCAACATGCTTTCAAGAAGGAAGTTCCAAATAAGTCATTTGAGAAGCTAACGTTGGAGGTGGTAGGTCATGCGAATGGACTTCCTTTAGCCCTAAAAGTGTGGGGGTCTTTCTTACATAATAGGGACATAACTGCGTGGAAAAGTGCTATAGAGCAAATGAAAATGAAATCTAAATTAGAAATCGTTGAAAAGCTCAAATTAGCTATGATGGGCTGGAGACCACACAACGAGATGTATTTCTAGATCTAGCATGCTTCTTACGAGGGGAACCAAAAGATTACATCATGCAAATTCTTGAGAGTTGTTATTCTGGAGTAAGTATCGCATTGAGCGTCCTAATTGACAAATCTCTTGTGTTCATCTCTGGTGGTACAATTCAAATGCATGACTTAATATAAGATATGAGTAAATATATAGTAAAAATGCAAAAGGATGATCCGGGTGAATATAGCAGACTATGGGATGCTAAAGATTTCGAAGAAGTGATGGTCAATAATACAGTACGTAAACTAAACAATGCAATAATATTCAATTTATGGTTTTCATATACCAAAATTTGATTATCTTATGCTATTAAGTCATAAATTAGTCTAGTAGCCGCTTAAAATGTTTAATCAAACTTTCATTCTTCTGATTAACTTTAAATTTGTACATAATAACTTAATCAGTAAAAGTTTAAGTTAATATTATCTAGCTATTTATCCCGAGTAACTTTTTTTTTTTCACAGAAATTAGAAATTAATTTTTCTTTGTAGACTAATGATCCTTTTATCAGGGAACCAAGGCAATGGAAGTAATCTGGTTAAATGGAGTTCAAAATCTACGCTTTAGCAAAAGAACCATGAAAAATATGAAAAGGCTTAAAATATTACAGATCAGGAATTTTGATACACATGATGAATCCATTGAGTACCTGCCCAACAACTTGCATTGGTTTGATTGTGATAGATATCCTTGGGAATCATTGCCAAAAACTTTTGAACCCAAAAGACTTGTTCATCATAATCTCTCGTTTGGTTTGTTGCATCATTTATGAACTGAAATAAAGGTACTATAGTTAATCTTCCATTTTAGTGAAATATATTAACTATTCTAGTGACAATTGATACACTTTTAATTTAATCGACATTAGTGTCTTTTAATTATTTTCTTACTCATCTCTTCACAACCGCCCAGAAATAGATACATATATAGGGATTCAAAGGGCATTTTTGTCCAGGGGTTAATGATACTCCATTCGTCCCATTTCAATTGTCGCTTTAGCTCTCCACTAAGCAAACTAATAACAATAAGATATAGTTTATTAAGATCCCCCTATTTATTATATGTCTTTTTGAGAATTGAGTAGTAGTAAAATAAAACTATTATTTAATGTTAAGGATATAGTTAGAAAAATAAATTGTCAACTTCAATCTTGAATCTAAAGTGACAATTATCTTGGGATAATTTTTTCAAGTTTAATTGGTTTTAGGGTGTGCCAAGCCAAGGCAGTAGTGCAACACCAAGCCGATGCTTGAAGTCCCCAATAGCAAGCTAACGAGATGGACCTCCCCCATCAAAAATTATAATTAATATTGCGTGAGTCATGACTCACATATCAAATATTGTACATTTTATTTAAAGTTATACATTTATTTAGTTTCTGAACATATATAAGAAATAAAATAAAATAATTTATAATGTCACACAAAATATTGCGCTGATTCTTATAATCCAAATGTCATTACCCATTTTTCGTCTAAGGGGACTGCTTTTGCTTTCCCATCTCATTCTTCCTAAGTTATGAATATATAACAGCATTTTCCGTCTCTACGGAAGCTAGATCTCAGCTTTTCTGATAACCTTATACAAACACTAGATTTCACGGGGATGCCAAATTTAGAGTATTTGAATCTGATAAAATGTACAGGTCTTGAAGAGGTTCATCAGTCCCTAGAGTATTGCGCAAAACTCATTCAGTTACATTTGCATAGATGTATAAGCCTTATGAGGTTTCCATGTGTTAATGTTGAATCTCTAGACCTACAATATTGCTCTAGTTTAGAGAAATTTCCAGAGATCGTTGGAAGAATGAAGCCAGAGTTAGATATTCACATGGGATACTCCGGGATAATCGAACTACCATCTTTTATTAAGTACCAAACTCATATTACCAAGCTAAATTTGAGTTCTATGAAAAACCTTGTAGCTCTTCCAAGCAGCATTTGTAAGTTGAAAGATTTGGTGAAGCTACAACTGGTGTACAACTCGAAACTTGAAAGCTTCCCAGAAGAGATAGGTGGTTTAGTAAACTTGGAGAAGCTTGACGCCTCAAGGACTCTAATTTCACGTCCTCCATCTTCCATCGTCCGCTTGAACAAGCTTAAAATCTTGTTGTTTGGACTACCTACATTAGAAGAAAGAGTGTTCTTTGTCTTCCCTCACGTGAATGAAGGGTTACACTCATTGGAAATTTTGGGTCTCAGTGAATGCAATTTAATAGATGGAGGACTTTCGGAACACATTGGATGCTTGCACTCATTGAAAGAATTGTATCTCAATGAAAATAATTTTGAACATTTGCCTCGAAGCATAACCCAACTTGGTGCTCTTCAAACCTTGCACTTATCATATTGCAAGAGGCTTACACAACTGCCAGAATTTCCACAACAATTAGATACAATATATGCAGATTTGAGCAATGATTCGATCTGTAATTCGTTGTTTCAGAATATCTCATCACTCCAACATGATAACTCTCTTTCAGTTTCCTTGTCACTAAGAGTGTTTACGAGTCGGGCGAAGAATATCCCAAGTTGATTCCACCATCAGGGAATGGATACAAGTGTATCAGTCAATTTGCCTGAGAATTGGTATGTATCGGATAACTTCTTGGGATTAGGGAACATGTTTTCTGAGAAAGGGACTCGCGAAAGAACTTGGGTATGAAAAAATTCATTCTTCCATTTGCTGACAAATAGCTTGTTAAAAAACAAATTGCAGATATGTGAATATATTATTATATCACCTCACATCTTGCACGTTGCATCACATCTTGCGCGTTTTTCCTAATTTCTTTGCTTTACTGTCACAGAGATACAAAGAGCTTACGATGAAAAAGCATATATCATGTGAAAAAAATTGATACCGTCAATCAAGAGAGGCGTGACAAAAGCCTATAGTATAAATCAGATCTGACCCTAATAGAAAGGATCAAGTTATCTCCCCTCCGATCGCTAGCGGTGTATCTCCCTCCTGTTGTTGACGGCGTATCTCCCTCCCGTTTAGGCGGCGATGGCGTGGAGAGGATTCTTCTGTGAATGAAGAGGGATTGAGAGAGCGGTGATGGATTTGCCATTTGAGATGCCTTCTACGTTATAAAATGTCCTAATTAAAAAGGTTAAAATATATCTACGATGGATTGAAACGCCGGAATCCACACAAAACCGCTGTTTTTAGCATGTATAATACGGCGATTGAAAAAATGTCATAATGTATGATATATTACGGCGGTTTTCTAAAACTGCCGCATTTAAACCGTCGTAATTTTAACCTATTTTTGTAGTGTATCCTGCTTTTTTTAGTACTAAGTTTCAGAGTTTGACTCATGTGGAACGATGTAATTTTGGTTTTAAGGTTGTATTTCATTTTTTTGTAACTATACCTGATCATGTCTTTCTGCAAATGTATACCTTACCATTATTTCACCGCGCAAGTTCTTCAATAAGTCCATAGAGAAAAGGCAAAGTGTTATTCCCAAAGGTGTCCACTGATTCATGGCTTTAAAACTTACTACTAATTCATTTTGATGCTCTCTCTGATTGTTATATTTGGGGAAATCTCTGGTTTAAATACAAATATCTTTCGTGTTGTGGTTGGGGAAAAATGGAGCAATTTAAGATGCAACACAGTGTGAGACAGTGAAGGAAGCTGGGGAACGAGGTTGGTGAAGTTGAGGTTTGTTCTCCCTCGTGATCTCCTTCAGTTCCTTTTATGCTTTAATTTTAAGTAAAATGTGAAAAATAAGAAAGGAACTCTGGTTTTGGATTACATTGTTTGGAGAATGGATTGGTGGTCTGTTTATATGGAGTTGAACAATCCTCAATTTTTTAACTAGGTTTCGGGGTTGAGTCAAGTCGCGGTTACACATCTCTTGCAATAATTCATTCTTTTTAAATTCATTTAGGATTATAATCACATTTTCCATTTTCTGACAAAGAGATGACCCGAAAAACAAATTGCAGAGGAACGGCAATGTAACTTTGCCAAAACAGGTGGATGAAGGAAGCCTCGGAATCCAATATAGCTCCAATACTCGAGCTCAAATAATTTTTCCCCATCAGCAAGTTCTACTGAACAAGCATAGTCTTCGTTGATATCTACTATCAAATGTTACATGGTCGAAGCAAGAGTTAAGTACTGAAAATTGTCAATCCAGCATGTGGATTAAGTAGTTCAGAGGAGTGAGTTAAGAGCAACTCTAGTTTTAAGGGAACAAAAGAGTCTTTTGATGGGGAATGTGAAAACATAAGATGTCGTGATCATTGTGGATTAGGCAAAGTTTGTTATTCCCAAAAGTAGACGTTGATCCATGTCTACAAATTAAATTTCCTACTAGTTCAGTTTTTACTTGTGGAGAAATCTTTGTTCTAATTTTTAAATATGCTATGGTAGGGAGTTGGATAAAAGATGAAACACTTGATGTGAGATAGCTAGAGTACAAGGTGAAGTTGAGGTTCGTTCGGCCTCCTGAATGTGGAAAATAAGCAACCAAATCTATATATGCATAATATCCTAAGCCTTTGCATTATTTTCATAGCTTCTTGTATGTTCTCGATCGAGTAAATCATACCTTATTTTGAGCATTTCAAAAATATCTGAATTAGGATTGTTTTTATAGCACTTCTCCACTCAGCTATATCCCTTTTATAAAAGAAAGAACCAAACACTTTCAAGGCTAAAGGAATGCCTTTAGCATGACTTACTACCTCCAATGTTAACTTCTTAAAACACTCATCTGAAACTTCTTCTTTGAAAGCGTACGTATTGTTCAAACAACTGAATGTAGCATCATTTCAAGTAGTGTAGGGACTTCATACACTACATTCTTCCCTATCAGATGTTTGTCTATGTGATCTATGTCATCAGGGACAACTAAAACCTTCTTAAAACAAAATCTACGAGCGCTCCTCCCGTCCTCCTTACTATTCACGCAATTAACTTTTTTCCATTAACAATTCTGAGAAAAAGATAGTTTGAAAGGAATGCATTTCACATTTGTTTTCTTTGATATCCGCAAGGAAACAAATGTTGGATTTAGCAAGGTGTGAATGGGAAATAAAAAGAGAAAATGGAAAGTGGAAGAACCAATGAAAGTGGGGGAACCAATTTTGGAGGGAAAAATGAAAAGTCATTGCAAAGTGCAAATGAAAAGTCATTTTTACTATATTGGTAGAAGAAAGGAAATTGTTGTCCTTATATTAGGAAACACTTACTTTAGTTCTTAAAGGGTTAAGAAGAAGGTGCCCCTTCGCGTCGTCGTCGCTAGCTCGGCTTCAGCTTTGGCTTCGGATTTGGATTTGGCAAATGATGTGATTGATTGATAATATTTTTTGGACAAAAATTACTTAATCAATCTTGTTAATTCAATTATTTTCTCTTATAAATTAGTTCAGAATGTTAGTTAAATAACAGAATTAATTTCGCAACGAATTATTTGAAATTCGCGCGTAACGGTAAAATTCGTTTGAAAGGATTAGTTCCTCTCGAAAAGTCGTTACTTTTCCCAAAAGACACAATGTTCTAGAAAAAAATGGGTCTGAGCAGATTTGTCTGAACAGATGCGTTCTTTGCTGCTAATGGCTATAAATAAGAGGTCGTTTTCATTTTTCAAACACTTAAATTTTTTTCCTCTTTGCATACATTTTCTTACATAAACAAAATTGTCAATCGACTGAGTATGTCTGTGCTCTTGTTGTTGTTCTTGCGTTTGCTGAAGTTATTGAAGTTTGAGGTACCGCTACTTCTCTAACATGTTAATCAATTTTATCTTGGGAGGAATTAATCTGCAACCTCGGGTACAGTGAGGGGATTAAATTTCTTAAGGAAACACAGTGGTTTCTGTGGACTCGGATTTAGAACATTCTGTCTATTTCATCTTTTTTCTGTTTCTGTTTCTGTATTTTTGACTAACCTGAATACATGAGATAACAATCTTAAGAAATTTAACAGTTTCTGTATTTGAGGTTTCTGGAGATTAAAACCTTTATGGTTTTCTACTCTGTTTGAATTTCTAAAATTCATTCGATTAACGATTAAAAGAACATAAAAAAATTATCGTTAAATCAGAAACAGTCTGTTTATTCTTTACTGTTAGTATTTCACATACTAAAATTGTCTGTCATTTGTGACAGAAAAATGACTAATTCAAGTCAAGTAAATGTTGGAACAGTGAGTGCTGCAACAACATTAGTGAGTGCTGCAACAACATCGGTTGCACATAATCGTTCAACTGTTGCCCTAGCACCGACTGAGAAACCTGCAAAGTTTTCTGGAGTTAACTTTAAGAGATGGCAACAGAAGATGTTCTTCTATCTGACTACGTTGAGTCTGCAGAGGTCATTAATGAGAACGTTCCTATTATGTCGGATGAAACTCCGCCTGAAGAACTATTCTTGGTAACAGAAGCATGGACACATTCTTATTTTTTGTGTAAAAATTATATTCTGAGTGGCCTGCAGGATGATCTGTACAATGTGTACAGTAATGTCAAAACCTCAAAAGAACTCTGGGATGCTTTAGAAAAGAAGTACAAAACAGAGGATGTCGGAATGAAGAAGTTCATTATGGCAAAGTTTCTGGACTATAAGATGATAGATAGTAAGACCGTCATCTCCCAAGTTCAAGAATTACATGTCATAATCCATGATCTCCTTGCTGAAGGTATAAATTTATTTAATGCCTATGTTGGAAATATTAAGTCTATCTTATACTCACATAATCTTTAATGTAGGATTGGTTGTGAATGATGCTTTTCAAGTGGCTGCCATTATTGAGAAGTTACCTCCATTATGGAAGGACTTCAAAAATTACTTGAAACATAAATGAAAGGAGATGACTGTTGAAGATCTCATGGTAAGGCTGAGAATCGAAGAGGATAACAAGGTCGAGGAAAAGAGGTCACGTGGTAATTCAGCAACATCTGGAGTAAATATTGTTGAAGAAGATCCCACAAAATCAAAGAAAAGAAAGAAAACATCTGGTCCAAAGAGCAATCCTCCTAAGAAGAAATTCAATGGAAGCTGCTTCAATTGTGGCAAACCTGATCATAAGGCTACTGAATGTCGGGGTCCCAAGAAGGACAAGAAGAAGCATCAAGCAAATTTGGCTGAATCCAAAAGAGAGATGGACGCTCTTTGTGCAATGCTTTCAGAATGCAACTTGGTTGGAAATCCAAGAGAATGGTGGATAGATTCTGGTGCCTCATGCCATGTTTGTGCCAACAAAGAATTATTTTCATCATATACTCCAGCACCTACAGACGAGAAGTTGTTTATGGAAAATTCCATTGTTGCAAAGGTGGAAGGAACTGGCAAAGTCTTCTTAAAGATGACATCGGGCAAGGTGGTGACTTTGAACAGGGTCTCGTATGTTCCGGAATTGCGAAAGAACCTAGTTTCTATACCAGTTCTGACTAAGAATGGATTCAAATGTGTATTTGTTTCTGATAAAGTTGTAGTAAGTAAGAATGAGATGTATGTAGGAAAAGGTTACCTCACTGAGGACCTTTTTAAACTCAATGTAATTGCAGTTGATATGAATAAAGATTCTGCTTCTTCTTACTTGCTTGAGTCTAAATGTTTATGGCATGAACGTTTGGGACACGTTAATAACAAAACCTTGCGAAAACTGATTAACTTAAATGTTTTGCCTAAATTTGAGTGCAATAAATCAAAATGTCAAGTTTGCGTTGAATCTAAGTATGCTAAGCATCCTTATAAATCTGTTGCAAGGAATTCATATCCCTTAGAACTGATTCACACTGACATTTGTGACATGAAGTCAACACCAACACGTGGTGGGAAAAAGTATTTCATAACTTTTATTGACGATTGCACTAGATATTGTGATGTCTATTTTCTAAATGATAAAGATGAAGCAATAGATGCATTTAGGCAATATAAAACTGAAGTTGAAAATCAGTTGGATAGAAAGATCAAAACGATCAGAAGTGATAGAGGTGGAGAATATGAATCTCCATTTGCAGAAATATGCTTGGAAAATGGAATAATCCATCAAACTACTACTCATTACTCTCCACAATCTAATGGAATTGCAGAAAGGAAAAACCGAACTTTAAAGGAAATGATGAATGCCTTACTTATAAGTTCAGGTTTACCACAAAACTTGTGGGGGAGGCTATCCTTACAGCAAATCGAATACTCAATAGAGTGCCTCACACGAAGACACATGTTATTCCATATGAGAAATGGAAAGGTAAAAAACCCAACTTGAAATATTTCAAAGTATGGGGGTGTCTTGCCAAAGTCCAGGTTCCTATGCCTAAGAGGGTGAAAATAGGGCCTAAGACTGTGGATTGTGTATTCATTGGATATGCCACAAATAGTAAGGCATGTCAGAGTTGGTTGATCTTACTCCAGGGAACAAACCCTTGGGTTCAAAATGGATCTTCAAAAAAGAAGATTAAAGATGATGGAACTATTGACAAATATAAAAGCAAGACTTGTTGTCAAAAGCTTTAGACAGAAAGAAGGTCTTGATTATTTTGATACATACTCGCCAATGACTAGGATTACATCAATTCGGATGTTAATTGCCCTAGCTACAGTATACGGTCTTGAAATCCATCAAATGGATGTGAAAACTATCTTCTTAAACGGAGAGCTGGAGGAAGAGATTTACATGGAACAACCTGAGGACTTCATAGTTCCCGGTAAAGAAAAGAAAGTATGCAAACTTGTTAAGTCACTTTATGGACTAAAACAAACACCGAAACAATGGCATGCAAAGTTTGATCAAACCATGTTGTCAAATGGATTTAAGATCAATGAGTGCGATAAATGTGTTTACATTAAAGACACTCCAGATCAGGAAGTCATTGTATGCCTATATGTGGATGACATGCTAATAATGAGCAAGGACATTGTCAATATAAAAGCCACTAAGTGTATGCTCGCTAGTAAGTTTGATATGAAAGATCTAGGAGTAGCCGATTTGATGTTGGGAATTAAGATTCACAAAACTCCTAACAGTCTAGCATTGTCTCAATCTCATTATATTCAAAAGGTACTTGAAAAGTTCAAATATTTGAATTTCAAAAAGGCAAAGACCCCAATTGATGTGAACCTTAATCTTGCAAAGAATAAAGGTGAAAGTCAGGCTCAATTAGATTATGCCAAAGTATTGGAAAGTTTGATGTATGTCATGAATTGTACACGACCAAACATAGCCTGCACTTTAAGTAAACTGAGTCGATACACAAGTAATCCCAATCAAAATCATTGGTTGGCAATAAAGAGAGTTTTGGGGTACTTAGAAGACACTCAAAACTATGCTTTGCATTACAACAAATATCCAGCAGTTCTTGAAGGATATAGTGATGCAAATTGGATTACTGGGTCAACTTAAACGAAATCCACGAGTGGATATGTTTTCACTATTGGTGAAGGATATCTTGGAAATCATCCAAACAAACATGTATAGCTCGCTCTACAATAGAGTCTGAATTCATCGCCTTAGACAAGGCAGGTGAAGAAGTTGAATGACTTCGGAATTTCTTAGAAGATATTCCGTTTTGGCCCAAACCAATGGCCCATATATGCATACACTGCGATAGCCAAGATGCAATAAGAAGGGCTGGAAGAGTTATGTATAACGGAAAGTCTCGTCACATAAGACGAAGGATAATGGTTCAACATTGTCAAAAGTTATTTTATGTCCATTCTCATGATGAGACAATGTTCAGTAACCAGGATAAAGGCATAAGGACATTTTTAATGGTTTCTAAAGTTTGATACAGGGTATATCAAATAGTGTATCTACGGGATAACACATTTAGAAATCACCTATGTAAGTGTGAAGTGTAAGCCGCTTGAAGGAGAATCCGATAAGGCCAGTTCTCTAAGCACTTATTAATCGAGATGTGTTCATGGCTGAAACGAACAAAAAATGAGAACCAAAAACAGTTCAAGGGTTGATTGTGTGACTTATGTTGTCTAGGTATACACCAAAGCTCGACGGTTCAAAGATATCAAATCTACCGATTGACCGAGTATATCCGATATATGTTCACTACGAAAAGTTTAAAGGGAAACCTACTTATCCATATGCGATTAACTCTTACTTACAAGACACACAAGTTTTTCATACATATGTTTTAACTATAGTCATTTCCCATTCATGTGGGGGATTGTTGGGTTTAGCAAGGTGTGAATGGGAAATAAAAAGAGAAAATGGAAAGTGGAAGAACCAATTTTGGAGGGAAAAATGAAAAGTCATTGCAAAGTGCAAATGAAAAGTCATTTTTACCATATTGGTAGAAGAAAGGAAATTTTTGTCCTTATATTAGGACACACTTCTTTTAGTTCTTAAAGGGTTAAGAAGAAGGTGCCCCTCGCGCCGTTATCATTTTGTTTGTGTGGTTTCATACTAGTCATATCATATACTAGTAAAGAGAGATTCCACGACCACAATATCAAATATACTCCAAGAATTTTGGGGGTCTAACATAATACAAAAGTATCATCGAATTTTACATCTTGTGCTCCAAATTTAAATTAGACACTAAGTCTAATTTTATCTTTGTCATAAGCATTCCTTATATTAGGACACACTTCTTTTAGTTCTTAAAGGGTTAAGAAGAAGGTGCCCCTCGCGCCGTCGTCGTCGCTCGCTCGACCTCGGCTTCGAATTTGGATTTGGATTTGGATTTGACAAATTATGTGATTGATTGATAATATTTTTTGGACAAAATTTATTTAATCAATCTTGTTAATTCAATTCTTTTCTCTTATAAATTAATTCAGAATATTAGTTAAATAACGGAATTAATTTCGCAACGAATTATTTGAAATTCACGCGTAACGGTAAAATTCGTTTGAAAGGATTTGTTCCATCCGAAAAGTCGTTACTTTTCCCAAAAGACACAACGTTCTGGAAAAAACGGGTCTGAACAAACGTGTTCCTCATTGCTAATGGATATAAATAAGAGGTCGTTTTCATCTTTCAAACACTGAAAAAAATTTCCTCTCTGCATACATTTTCTTACATAAACAAAATTGTCGATTGACTGAGCATGTGTGTGCTCTTGTTGCTGTTCTTGCGTTCGCTGAAGTTATTGAAGTTTGAGGTACCGCTACTTCTCTAACAGATTAATCCGTTTTATCTTGGGAGGAGTTAGTCTGCAACCTCGGGTACAGTGAGGGAATTAATTCTGAAGGAAACACAGTAATTTCTGTGGACTCAGATTAAGAATATTCTATCTATTTCATCTTTTTTCTATTTCTGTATTTTTGACTAACCTGAATACAGGAGATAACAACAAATAGCTTCAAATTGATATGAGAGTGTATCAAAAATGGATCTTGCTATTATCGTTTTACCAACTCCCAGCCTGCCCCAGATTCCCACAATCAGAATGCCACTCATTTGTAAATTGTAACTTTGCTAGTAGGGATCTTATATTCACTCAACTTTCTTTTATAACCTTAAAGTCACTTAACATCAATTATTTTACCTACAAAGTCACTCAATTATTGATATTTCACTTAGAAAGTCACTTGACCAATTTGAATAAATTTTTAATTAAATTTTGTTGAAACACAAATATTATTTTAAACTAATTTTTTTTAAAATAATAAGATGCTCATTTAATTATTTTATTAAATTATGTAGAAACACCATTCTCGTTCTTTGCTTTGTCAATCCACAAAGAATATTTACAAAATAGTATTTTAACAAATTAAAATAATTAAAATGAGTATCTTATTATTTTTGAAAATTAGTTTATAACAAAAATTGTGTTTCAACAAAATTTAATAAGATATAATTAAATGAGCATCTTATTATTATTATTTTTTAAAATAGTTTAAAACAAAAATTGTATTTCAACAAAATTTAATGAAAAATCTTTTAAGTTGGTTGAGTAATTTTTTAAATGAAATATCAATAGTTGAGTGACTTTGTAGATAAATTATTCATAGTTGAGTGACTTTGAGGTTATAAAAGAAAGTTGAGTGACTTTCTATGAGAAAAATCCTTAGTTGAGTGTCTGTGAGAAAAATCTATAGTTGAGTGACTTTGAGGTTATGAAAGAAAGTTAAGTGACTTTCTGTGAAAACAATTGTTAGTTGAGTGACCATCTGAGATATTAACTCTATGAATATCATATTCGTTTAGTTTCGTAGCAACAATTACGGCATCCCTCCAACCTTGCATCTTCTGCATCCCCTCAACATCATCCTTATACTTCGATTCATGTTTGGCAAATGCTTCTGCAAAGCTATTACTTTGGTATGGAACATGTGATGGATCCACATATATAATAGATTTTGTCCTTTTTTCACTAACAAAAGCCATCAAAAAATTAAAATGATAAAAAGAATAATGCATAAGTACCCCTAAACTATGACGGAAATTTCAACGACACGCCTAAACTTAACTAGGATTCTATCCCCCCCCCCCCAAACTATTTTAAATGGAATAAACACACGTGGCATAGAGAGTGTGTACACTCTCTGAAAGACAAGTGAAGATAGAAAGTTTTTTGACACATGTCCCTTTTTAATTGGTCTATTTAAAATATCTTTCATTAATTTCTTATTTTTTTCACTTTTAATTATTTTTTAAAAATTTGATGTTTGTTTTTAAAAATAAATAAATTCAAAAGTGTTCTTTAATTTTTAATGTTTTTTTTTTTTTAATGTTTTAAAATCAAATTAAAAGGAAAGACAAAGAAAATGAAAAAATCAATAGAAAAAGAAAGAGAAAAAACAATGAATGAAGGTTAAAAAAAGAAAGAAAAAACTGTTTAAATAACAGGCAAAAAGTTTTTGAAAAATTATGTATGTATTCAATTAATTGAAATAAAAGATAAATAAAATAAGAATATTTAAAAAGATTTAAAAAAGATTAAAAATATTATTTTTTTAAAATAAAAAAATAAAAATTAAATATATACACACTTGCAGGGGGTATACAGGAGGGGGTCACCGGGTTCACGTGAACCCTTGGTCCCCTCCCGAAATCATATATAGTAGTGTTATATTTTTTTAAAATATTTAAATATAGTTACGTGAACCCAGACTCGAAGTATCATATAATGTAGTACGATGATGATTGGGTGCACCTCTCTAGGTGAGGTTAGAAATTTGAATCTTTTATCTGTCTTGTTTTAGTTTTCTTTCTAAGATTTTGTAATTGGTTTGGATAAATTAAAGTTAATTTTGGACCTATGATTTTAAAATTTTAATGGTTTTTCAGTAAAAAGAATCTAACCGATCAAATTTATGTCTTAGATCCACCTTTTTGAGGCGTACACTTGGCGGATGCATGTTGTGCAAACACAACGAACTTACCTTGTTGAAGGTGCCAGGTCAGCACAAAAGGTGCACCAAAATACAGAAAAAATAATTTTTGGGGTAATAGGACCTGGTTAAGCTAAGGTCTGTTGTTGGGATTTCGATTATAGTTTAGGGGTACTTATTCGTTATCCCTAATAAAAACTTGAAAAGGTCCAGATTTGCCCATAAAGTTTATGAATATTTACTTTTTACCCTCAATATAATAACCTGGCTAATATTATAAAATCACAATGAAGGAAAAGTGAAATGTACTAACAATTGAAACTAACACCATTTACGCCGAAATTGCCCTTCGAAATAGCATTAGCAAAAAGTGTATCTCCTAATGATGGTAATGCATACAATTAAAGGATGTGACGTAATTTAATCCAGTTAATTTAACTACAAATTTCATGGTAACTTCATCAAGATTGTATCTACTAGTATTAATTATACTTGATCTGAGTGCTAGATCGATAAATTATAGTGCTTTATTGTCATGACCCAAAAGTTGAGGTCATGATGACACATACCCTGAGAACCCAAAGAATGGTGTGTAAGCCTAAAGAATTGCACATACGAGACTCCCTAAGGAAAGTCAGGTCACAAACGATAGAAGTAACAAAGAATGTCCCAAAACCTGGTAACATAAGTATAAAGAGCATCTAAAACAATCTCGAATCTAAAATACATCTCAAGTCTTTGAAAAGTAAGTTCAAGACATCGAACAAAGATGGAGACTAATGGTGATCCGAAAAGCAGGGCCTCACACAACTCTGAAAAAAGGAACTCCGCGGGAATCTAAATCAGCCACTACGAGGCTCACCCTAACTAAGATCTGCATCAAAGGGATAACAAAAGTAGGGGGTGAGTAAAAATCAAAATACTCATTAGGTTAGACCGACTGAGTATAAGCAATTAAAGAGAATTAAGAAGTAACTAAGAAAGCTTCCACCTGCACACAAAAAAAGTCTCATTCTGGCATCGGTGACACCAATTCATATAGAATGGCGTGAGTAAAGTAAACACATAAGGGAGAAGATAATAGTAAATCAACACGTAAACAAGTCACACAACACTAGTCCATGTTGATCATCCATTAATGTGTCTTGACTTTAGTCTCCAATAGTCCTACAAGTTTATATGATTAGTTTTGATATAGTTTTTTAACTCCTTTCTTCTTATACCACTTATTTGCTCTTCTCACATTCCAAAAATACCCAAGTCATTGGGATATAGTAGTCCACCTTTCTTGATGGGTGAGGTTGTAGTTGAATTATTCTCTCCCAGCTACAAAGCATTAAATAATTCCATATAGGAGTATATCTAAGCATCGGGATTCCTCCATGTTATAATAGTCTAGCCCTGTTCCTTTCCCTTTATCTCCATGTTGTTCCTTAAGAGATCTCCTTTTGAGGATGAAGAAATTGGTTTATGACTACCTGATGTAGTTCCTTCTACTAGAATCCCATTGGGCTGGTTTACAATTTTCAGCTGCATCTCTAGGAATTATAGTAGGTATAAATCTGTTACCATAACATAACCCACTAGTGCGCATCTCCACTTTGCATTTTCTTGTTCTACTTCTGATTTCTCCAAATGAAATATTGTTTCATCATTAATAATCGGAGGGGGAGAGGTATAGTTAAGAGCCCTACCACCTACCATGTGTTGCCAGTCGATTTTTAGTAAATAGATTTGCTCATTCGTGATGTTTGCGTCCCCTGGTGCTTGCCCACTGTGCTCTTCGTCACTCGTATTTAAGTCCTCATTCAATTGTTGTTGCATAGATTTAACCACTCCCCTGCTCTAGTTGTATTCATCTCGTCTTCTCCTAATTTTCCACTCAAATTAGGGTTTGTATTATTGCCGATAAGTGATTTAAAATTCAAAGAGAAAGTTCTGTACCTTGTCACCGGACGGAAGTTTACCAGGTCCTCTACCTCTTCCTCGTCCCTTTCCCTTGGAGATTCATGGTGGCGCAAGTCAGACTAACGTGTGTCGAGAGCATGAGAGAGAGAGAGAGAGAGAGTGGGTCGGGGCGGGGGGGGGAGGTGAGTTGAATGTATTTTATGCCTGGTGAATTTGGTTTTTCTTTTTTCTCTAAAATAATATTCACATTTGGTTTTTATATGTTTGTTTGTTATTAATATCATGACTCAATTAAAGTATCTTGTTTCTTTATGTTCATCAGCGACAATCATTCAAGCAGATTGAAAAAAAAAAAGCATGCAATAAATTTGATTGATAGGCTTTGAAATTAATTTAATGATAGATTCGATTCATCTCCTTTTTTAAGTTCAATGTATAATTGCGATATTGAAAAACGTTCATATATACATTTCTGAATATATATATATATATATACATGGAAGAATAAGATAATGGATTAAATTAAGTTACTGAGATAAGCAAATTTAGTTTTTTCTTTTAAAAATTTCAGTAGAGTTCCAATGAAAAATGGAAAACTACATGACTGAAAAAGTTAATATTATGGTAGAGTTTGAATCAAAATCTCTAATTAAAGGTGTATGAATACTTATTACTAGTGACAAGTGTAATCGTATTGGATTCATATGAATCATATAACTTTTGAAGCATAAATTTAACACACGATCAGAGCCTAAACATAGTGAAAAAATAAATAGAAATGTACCTTTAGTCATAGTTGTTCAAGTGCCGTAAGAATCACCTTTGATCTAGAACCCACTTGTAACTCTAAATAGTAAAAACCCTAATAGTCTTCTAGCATATGTCTCTCACTGAAAGATGTTGGAATGATGGATTTGCAAGCATATTTATAGATAGGCTAGGGACTCCTAGGAAATTTTTTAACTATTAGGGACTTCTCCATACAGTATAGTTGCCATAGGGACTCATAATCAATAATTTATTTCCATCAAGAAAATTTCCACATATACATAATTAAAAATATTATTTGTGTTATAAATATAAATTTATTATAGTGAATGTCTATCTTTATATTTCCTCGTAGAAAAGTTAGAAACCCGAATTTTAGCATCAAGTTAGTATTTCCCCATAAATAAAGGGGTTTTCCTTCATTTTAATTCACTGATCAATCTCCCATCCCTCAAGAGGAATAAGAAGTCTTCTCTCTTTTCTATTCTCTCTACTATATTCTTCTTTTTGTGTTATTATTTCATAGCATTTTATCAGCACAAGAATCTACCATCTCCTACAAATACTTTTAAAAGATTAGTGTTACAAATTAAAGCTAGGGAGAAAACACTTAATTTGTTTTTGTGGAGTAGCTAGTAGAGATTGTAACATAGCAGAATATCATGACCCGTCACTTTGTCATCCGACTTAAACATAAAATTAAAGCTTAAGTGAGCTAGCCTAAGGGGGAAGAATCTAGAGCCTTGGAGAGGTTTGTGGAAGACTGTACAAGACCTTAGAAAATATCTTGGAAGGCTTTAAAATTCTCTAGAGTTGTAGAGAATACTCTAGAGAATTCTAGAAGATCGACTATATTGTAAATATGTAGGGACTTGTTTAGTAATTTTTATCTACACTTTATCCTCTAGGTGTGTAGTATAAATAGATAGTGCATTCATTTGTAAGGCACCAAAGCTTGAAGCAAGAACCAAACAAGTTGTAAGGCAATCTTCCAAGAAACACAAAGCCATCTTTAAATGCTCTCTTTGTTTTTCTTCATTCTCTTAGCAATCTATGTTTCAAAGGGCTTACTCGAGCTTACAATATCGTGAAAGATTTGTGAGTAAGTTGTCAAGTGCCACACGAAGTATTAGTGGAAGTATGAATTCGTGACAATGTGGTATCAGAGTGAAAGTTCATACTAAGGGAATGACCAACGAAGAAGACTTCAACACTGTTAGCACCACCAAGGTCAGGCTGGATTGTGGAAAGAAGCACCGCAAGGCAAGGAAGCACCTTAAGAGTAGCGAGAAAATGCTGCTCGACTCTACATCAAGTAAAGCGTTAACATCTCACCTACCTTTGACCACTGAAGCAAGTGACGATGAACGTGGTGAGGATCCCATTGACGTCACACCCAGAGTAGATCAAAGGTATTGTACAATTGGGTGATGTTGCTAAAAAGAAGAAAGGAAAATATGCTTCTAGCAGTAGCAAAACCAAAAAACAGAAAGCCCACAAGTGAAAGTGTTTGTTTTTGACAGAAAGCTAGAACTAAAGTGTTTGTTTTTTAATCTTATTCCTATGTTTCTTTTTAAGTTTTTTTAATAGAAAGAGAACTAGGGTTTGTTTTGACGAAGCATATTGTGTTTTTACGTAGCACGAACTTTGAGATTCTGTTTAAGTGCCTCAAATTTTGCTTGATTTAAAAATATCAAGACTCAACTTATATTGGAAGTAACAAAAAAGAAATCTAATTACTACTTATATTACATATGACAAGGAAACAAAATTTAAATGAGATTGACAAGTAATAGCTAATCTATAAGCTTGCAAATTAACACAATATTGGAAATAGCCAATACACATTTCTACAAAGAAGAAGATTTGTTGAAAGCAAGTGAAGGATTATTTTCTTATCGGGCAACCAATATTGTTATGGGGGTCTCAGTGCACCATCTGTTTCAATGTAAAAACATGTGGCAATACATACACCTTCATTGTTTAACATCATAACCATAATAGACTCATAATATACCAACACAGATGAGGTATTTATCAAGTAGCTGTGTTGATCTACCTTCTTTATAGAGAGGCTCTTCCAGCTCACAATTTCCAATATTATGATACCGAAGCTAAATACATCTGATTTTAAATGCATTGCATATTCCGATGAGAGGTATTTACTACTGCAAACAAAACAAATAGAATTACTAATGCTGAAAAAAGTATCTTGCTATTATCTCAAGACTCTTGTTAGGTTCAAATTTCTACCTAACCAGTAGCTATGTTGCAACAACTTGGCCTCAATGGAATATATATATATATATATATATATATATATATATATATATATATATATATATATATATATATATATATATATATATATATATATATATATATATATATATATATATATATATATATATATATATATATATATATATATATATATATATATATATATATATATATATATATATATATATATATATATATATATATATATATATATATATATATATATATATATATATATATATATATATATATATATATATATATATATATATATATATATATATATATATATATATATATATATATATATATATATATATATATATATATATATATATATATATATATATATATATATATATATATATATATATATATATATATATATATATATATATATATATATATATATATATATATATATATATATATATATATATATATATATATATATATATATATATATATATTCTATGCCAAAGTCTAATACCTTGCTTTGTATGTCATCTGCCAAATAATGTTAGGTCATTAACACACTAAGTAGGTATAGTGGAATATATAAAACTTCATTTTTGAACTCTTTTTCGTACAAATATTTCCTGTCATTCAAGTATGCCCTAAACATCACAATCTCAATACCTAAGTTGATCAAAATCTCCGCTCACAAATTTAGGTAGGTCAAATTGCTATTTCCAGTTTAGCCCTATGATAATCTTCTCTAAAACTAAAATCTATAAGAAATATTCGCCCTTTTGATGGGGGAACAAGTTGTCACTATATATAAATAAATAATTGACGCTCTTCTTAAACAAACTATATCCCACTTAATCTGCAATTCCACCCAAAGGGTAATGGTTACTCTTTCAGCACTTTCTTGAAAATGCTTAAGGCCCTAGACTGAGTAACTAGAGCTAATTGTCGAACAACACTTATAAGAAAAGCTAAGATAGTGGTTCTTGGATACATTCTGAGAAGATATCCCCAATCCGTGCACGGAAGAACCTTCACTTGTGGTTAAACCAACCACATTAGACACACACCAATGACAATATTCATGTTATACATAAACAACAAGGCCTCAAGTTATGTTGAACTTAAATCATTATATTACTATTGCGTTGGAATTTCACCAAGCCCCAACAATGTTGAACACTAGCCAAATCAGTATTCAAACAATCCACCCATTCATATAAAGTAACACCCCCTATGTTTCAGTTTAAGTGGCCAGGTTTGACTAGGCACAAAAATTATGAAAAAATAATCTAAAACACACCAGAGACATTTGTGTGCCTATAAATTATCTCACTAATGGTAAAATTTAAGTTTAAAAAGGAAATATAACACATAAATTGGACAGAGTGTAGTAAATAGAAACGGTAACCACGTTGAGGACCATCAAAAGCAAGAGTCCTCACGATCACAAAGGTATTGGCTCATGATGACTCCCGATCGCAGAGCTCATGTAGCGAACTTGTAGAACATCAGTTGCGTGATACAGTGCACTACCATAGATCAAAGTGAAACAAAACACCATGCAACAAAGAATTCCTCAATACCAAGTTATTCTGATTAAAATTTCATCACCAAACATAATCTTAACATCAAATCACTTGTGTCCTTGTCTTAGTAAATAACATAAGTAAACCTACATTCTTAATAAAATAACTAGAAGAGTAGAAGACACATCACAACACGTTTTTTCACGTCTTAATAATAAGACAAGTAAATGACACTACATCTTCAATGTAATAACTACAAGAGTAGAAGACCACACGAGCTTAAAGAGATGACAAGCTCACTGTGGAGCTTTATAATCAGCATTGGAATAAGGAGGGTATTCATCACCTGCCAAAACTATAACGTTAGTAATTCTAACAAAGAAAAGCAAGCACAACTGACCCAAACAAATTTAAAGCATCAATTTCTCACAATATGTATAAATACAAAAACAATTTGGCAGTTCTAACCTACACAAAGCAAACACCTAGAACCAGAAAATGCAAAAAGTTGAAATGGTAAGGGAGTTGAATATTTTAGGTATAACATCATTTAATATGAAACAAAAACCCCGTCTACTAAAGAGTTTGCCAAAAAGTAACCTAATTAGGAAGCATAAGAAATGTCCCCTTTGACTCTCATGTTAACAATTTGAAAAGAAAGGATACAAGGGTGCACACTAAGGGACATTAGGAACTTGTACACTTGTAATGATTTACATAACAAGATCCTCTTTGTCGGACACATTGCTTTGTAAACACCTTGAATACCATAAACCATACTCAACCATAAAGGCAGGGGTGTGCTCTTAAATATGAATTGGCCAAAATCCTTCTCGCTAAATAACTATAAAGATGCCAAAATTCATATTTTTTTCATTCCTTCTCTCATTTAACAATATGGAAACTGTCCATGATGTTGGTAGGCTAACATGAAGTTTTGAGCTTAAAGCTCTTGGTGGTGAAATGTATGTTTCCAGCAAGCACACACAATAATAGCAACATAATTTTTGAAAACACTACCAATAAATGTTGGCATATGGAATATAAAGGGTGTGGCGATCTATACCACAAACTTCATTGGCAAGAAACAAGGCAATCTTGAAAGGGCACATCACTACTAAAAAACTGCTAAAAAACGACGGAAGAAAAAGCGACGGACAGTGTCGCTCCAAAAAAGCGACGGACTAAGAGATGCCGTCCGTCGCTTTTTAATTAAAATAATTATTTTTAAAATTATTTTACAAAAAGCGACGGACTGCATCTCTTAGTCCGTCGCTTTTTATTAAA
>NW_006239814.1:30281-32571 GCF_000226075.1 Solanum tuberosum
AAATCAAGTCTTATATACTAGTGGTTCAGTTATGAAATACATTATCAATTAAAGAAATACCGATGATCAATTCAAGGAGATTTATATATTAAATTTGATATTGATAATTTTTTGTTGATCAATAAAATTAAATTTATATAATTAGAAGGTATATAATTTAAATTTATAAAATTAACTTGATCGATATATATATATATATATAATTTAACTACACATCAACAAAAGTTTAATTTAATAAATTTAATTTATCGATCAAGTTAATTTTATAAATTTAAATTATATACCTTCTAATTATATATATGGCCAAACACATATACAACCCTTCTAACTTGTCCACATTTTTCATTTTGGCACTTTATCTTAGCCTTGTTCCATTTTAACCCTTGAACTCCATTTTTTATGTTCCATTTTAACACGAAATACTATTTTTATGATTTATTTATTTTTATATATATTCTTCAATTGCAACTTCTTATTTTAAATCGACATGTGTCAGTTAATTTTCGTTAAAAAATTAAAAATTAACAAAAAATAATTCTTTTTAAAAAATAATAATTTCTTTTTAAGAGTGTTATGTATTTTTGTGTGAAAAATAACCGACGAAATTGTGTTGGTTTTCTTTCTTTAAACTCACTGACAACCTAACAAAGTCAGTCGAGTTTTAACATTGTTTAGTAGTGTTATTAGCAATGAACAAGAGTCTTATTTTAGTAGTGTTATTAACTAAGTCAGTCGAGTCTTTTTGAAGATGGGTTTTTTATTCGTATTGATTTATATTAAAAATTAAAAGTGAGTATTTGCGTTAAATTTAGATAGCCTAGATGATAAGAAAAAATAAATAAGTAGTGTTATTTAATTTGATTGAATGTTTAAGAAAGAAAATCAAAGAACTTTCGTCAATTTATTTTCATGCAAATTTTTATTGTTTGAAATTTTTTATGTTCGTTCGTGAATGTTTAATTTTTTTAATTTAACAGGCACATGTCTATTTTTTTAAAATAAGAAATTGCAATTGAAGAACATAAATAAAAACAAATCATAAAAATTAAGGTTGTACTAAAAAATTATATATTTTAGTATGCATGATTTATAAAAATATTATTATTTTTTAAATATTATATTTTATCGATAGTTAAAACTCAAAATAATTACTTTACTTATATTTTAAAATATTAGATGTTTTTAATAATGTGTGAAAATATTTCAATATGTAGTATTTTATTAATCGGATAGCATTTCCTTATTCTTCTTCTAAATTATTTAAATTATAGTCCATTCTATTCCAATTTATTTCAATTCTAGCCCTCTTTCTATGCAATTCTCTTTCGATTTTAGCCTCTAATTTCAATTTTAGCCCTTTTGCTCATTGCAATTATTTCAAATTTCAATCAAACTCATCCCTTTTAATCTTGACCACCTATCTCACTCCAAATTAATCTCAGCCTTACATCTATTTTAAATCAACGGTCAAGATCTATTTTCCTATTTTAATATAACAAAAGGAACCAACCCTAAACTAATCCATTCTTCATCTCTTTCTCCTTACCGCCGCCCAGCCTTCTCCTCTCTCTCATTCTCCGTCCATTTCCGGTGAGAAGCAGCAACTGTGACCAGCAGCCCCGGCGTCATCCTCTCTTCTCCTCCCCTTCCCGTCACCTCTTTCTTTCTTCTCCTCCGTCGACGACAACCAGAAGCTCTAACCGGCGAGCAACAACAACTAGCAGCCAGGCGAGCTAGCGCAGGCAGCAGCTCCGACAGGCGACCTCCGATCAGCAAGCATCCATCAGAGATTCCACAGCGAAGCAGCAGTGCCAGCGTGACCAGCAACTCCAGCCAGCGAGCCACTGCGAAGCATCAGCGCCGGCGAGCAACAACAACACCAGCGCCACCAGTCGCCTATTTCTCCGGCGAAAATGGCAATCACTTTGCATAATTTGGATTGCTTAAGACAGATCTTAACTGATCCATCCTAGGTACAAATTCCTTTACTTTAATTTTAAGCATGTCACTAGGAATATTGTAAAATGTGAGATAGTTGCACCTTTTCGTTTTAGATTTCGAATTCTTACTATATGAATGGGCTGCCTATTCTTGGAAATTATGTGTGTGTGACCCTTGGTTTATAATCAATTATCTAGCATGCTATGGTGTTTGTTTATGTTGAAATATTCGCCTATGATATGGTCTGATTTATTTTATTGTATTAGATTATTATAAAATGTGAGCATAAATTTGAATGTAATTCCCACTTCCTTAAATAATTATGTCTATTGGTTTAACTATATCAATT
>NW_006239814.1:35557-36257 GCF_000226075.1 Solanum tuberosum
GTTTTTGATGAATTGGGTCAGTATTGGAACACTGACAAGTTTAAGAAAATATCATATCAAGCCAAAATGGCTAGAGGCAGTCTTAAAGGTGGCTCGTTGCACACCGGAGGTGCAAAGACGGTTGGAACAATTGCACGAGAGATGGTAAGTTCTAATTGAAACTTTTAAATAAATAATTAGTTGATACATATATATCGTTATAAATTTCAGTTTTTATTTATAGGAAAAAGAATTGGGACGCATTCCCATTGAACCAGAGGTTTTCAAAAAGATTCATGTTAGGAAGAAAGAAAATGAGTCGGATCCTGATGTGTGGGTGGAGGAAAGGGCCAAATGAACTTTTGTAAGTTATTTAATATGAATAATATATATCAATAGTGAATATATTTATGATATGTATATATATTGATGTCAATACTTAATATTTAATATGCAGAATAACTTTCATAAGTATGTCGCTGAGAATCTAGATAGTTCGGTTCAATTGACACCTGAACTGTCCACTCAGATTTGGAAAGAAAAAGTGGTAGAGGGACACACAAGGGTAGGGTCTATGGTCTAGTCTCTCAAAACGATGTAAGACGACTCCAGTCAGTCTTAGAAGGAATTGGACCGTCACATCAAGCCGAGGCACTTGACGGTGTTCAGATTGCTTATATGTCGGATCAAATAGCTAAACTTACAGCGGCACTAGCAGAGT
>NW_006239814.1:36409-36768 GCF_000226075.1 Solanum tuberosum
TGTTATTTTATGTTTTGTTTAGATTGTTTATAATTGTGTGTTTGATTGGGCTGAATAGTGTAGAATTAAATTGAATTGAATTTGCAGGTGGGCAGCAGAAGCTGAGTACTGCCACTGGCAAAAATATTGCAGAAAAAGCGACGGACAGCGTGGTTTAGTCCGTCGCTTTTTTGGGTTTTAATTTTTTTAAAAACCCATAAAAGCGACGGACAACGTGGTTTTGTCCGTCGCATTTTTAAGTTTTTTTTAAAAAAAATTCCAGAAAAGAGACGGACAGTGTCCTTTTATCCGTCGCTTTACTGGGATTTTCAAAAAATAAATTTCCAGAAAAGCGACGGACTGCGTCGCCCTTTAGAAAT
>NW_006239814.1:37066-41340 GCF_000226075.1 Solanum tuberosum
AAGTGACTCAGTCCGTCGCTAAAAGAGACGCAGTCCGTCTCTAAAAGCGACGCAGTTCGTCGCTTTTTTAACGACGCAGTCCGTCACTTTTTTAAAACCGACGTTGTCCGTCGCTTTTTGAAAACCGTCGAGCTAAAAAGCGACGGAAGTGACTGCGTCGCTTTTCCGTCAATTTTGACCAAAAAAGCGACGCAGTCCGTCGCTTTTGGCCGTCTGTTTTTGACAATTTTTTAGTAGTGATACATTGAAAGTTACCTTTCCTATTGGCAAGCATAGCATGGATAATAAATGGTGTATGTATCTATGTAGATTAGTACATAAGTGGCCTTCTCAATATACATACATATAAATAGACAGACAAATATATTAAAAGGTTTACCTTGACTGGATGTTTTCTTGAGCATGCAAAATGCAATAATTCTTTCTCCACAAATTCCCCAGAACTCCAATGCTTGAAAGGTGAATGGAGCATCAGAATCCTTTGCTAGAAAGGTATTACGACACCAATATTCAGCAACAATTGCGGTGGTGACAGTCAAATTTTTGACAAATTTGAATTTTGTATTCTAATAAAGAGTTAAAAGTCAAATTAAACCGTAATAGCCAAACCAAAACCAAAAAAAGAGAAAGAAAGAAAACAGTTTTGCACTTACATTCTGTGAATTGAAAGCATCAATGGCTAAGCATGAAATCTCAGTAAACTCTGTATCGTTGCGGCAACGGCGTTGTGGAACAATTGGAGCCCCAAGAGGAAGACCCAAATCCAAATCCAAAGTGATATCAAAACCCTAATTGCATAAACCAACAAAATTTCAAATACAAAATCAAAACAAACAAAAGTAGAAGAAGAAGAAGAAGAAGAAAATAAGCATTATGTACGTACCTCGCTCTCCTTCACCTGCTTCCAATACTTCTCCCGACATACATATCATGATCAGAATCATACTCTTCTTCTTCTGCATTCACACTACTCTCCTCTTCCAATTTTCGCTTCCCTTGATGAGCATTTGCTGCCATTACAATCGATCGGAGCAATTTTAGCCCCCCAATATTTCTATGCTCGAATACGAGACCTTTGGTTAAGGGTAAAGCAGTTTCACACTGCTCCACAACTCAAGTAGGTAACAATAGTATATTCAGTATACTAATAAAGTTGGGGTATGGAAAGGATACATAAAATATTGTAGATCTAATTTCAGAAGTTATTTTCTATAGGATCCCTACTCAAGGAAAAAAAAAAAACAAAAAAAAGTGATTAAAAAAACCAACGGAAACGTGACTAAAGTTAACAAGGAAAACATACAAACAAATTGAGAATAAATTATATATATTATTATCATTCTTAATAAGAGGAGTTTTCTTCGGACAAAAAAGTGTAAATTGGTAATTAATCCAAATATAAGGATGGCAAGATTCATCATAATAATAAAACAAACTCTTCACTCCACCTCAAACTCTTAATTACTAGGCATATAAGCCTTTTTGAACCTCAGTATAAATGATTTTCTTTGTTACATTATGGTTGATTTTTTTCCCCACCATAATACTATTTCAAATTTATAAGTAGTTCCTCTTGAACCCACTGAAGTTGAACTGTTGGAAAGTTAATTACATGGACTCTACATTTGAATATATAATAATACAGATAACTACTTTGCTGCTAAATGTTGAACTATATGTTCTATACCGACCAATAAGCAGTCCAATAACGATGTCACATTGCGGGATTTTCGTGACGTGACTGTATGTTTAGCCGGAGCTAAATTATTGAATATTGAATGCTTAAGTTACTTTGTTAAACTTCAGTGAAGTAATCTTTTGACTTACATGCATGACTCTTGCTAATGCGAAGCTAACACTAATGAATCTAATTCAATTAATAGATGCACTGTGGAACCAAGTTCAAAATTAGTAAAAATTAAATAGTTCATTACTTCATTTGGATGTGTTTCGTTATGGCTGTGAAGTTAACACTATTTCATATTCTTGCTATTAGATTGTTGGATCTCTATCGCAGATGATTGTAGCTCTGAAAATTTCAAATTCTAAGGTATAGCTTGATAGGTAACTATTTTCCTCATAATACATGAAGCAAATGTGGATGCGGAGGACAAGAAGAATGCAAGATGCTTGAACAAACTTTACATCAACCCAAAATTAGTTGATGTTGATAACACACTGTGTCATTTGGTAAGGTGCATTAAAAGAAATAGTCCATGTATTATGTATAGTATTATTTAGTACTATGTTTGGTAGGAATTTTGAGCTTATGTATAACTAATCCATGGATTAGTTATACATCCTACATGGTATTATAGGATGTATTACTAATACCTTCCATTTGGAGGTATTAGTAATACATAGGATATAATACCATGGGATAAGTCTATATAAAGACAAAAATATCCCTCAAATCATTTTAATTATTTTTTTCATTTTCTTGATTTTATGTTTTATATTTATACAAGTAAATTTATTTAAATAAATTAGCTTACAAATTTTTTAGAGAGAGTTGTTTGTTACTAAATATATCCAATACAAATTTGAAATGTGAGTTATTTAACATTTTACTAATTAAAAGGCAAATATATCACTAATTATTTGTATTTTGAACAATTTAAAAAATTACATACATATTAAAACTAGGGAAAAGGGTAAAAAATGCCCTTAAACTATGTGAAAGGAACAAAAATGCCCTCCGTTTATAGTTTGACTCAAAAATACCCTTACCGTCAATACTTTGGCTCAAAAATGCCCTTGTAGTCAATACTTTGGTCCAAAAATGCCCCTATAGTTACAAAATGGGTTTAAAATGCCATTTTCTGAATAAATATATTATATATTTTTTTAAACACATCTTCTTCCTAGTTAAAATATTATTAAAGAACACTATTCTTGTTTTCTTTCTTCTAAAATCACTTTTAACAATAAAATGTAGGAAATATTTTCTTCTTCTTAATCTCATTTTATCAATTAAAATAGAATAACTTCATGTACCCTTTCGACAGATAATATATGTCATATATATAAGATCATAGTATATCGATCATTAATTTATATTTATATAACGATAAGAAATATTTTCATTTTTTTTTTTTTTCTGAATTGAAGTAAAATAAACATTTGCTAATTTAAAAAAAAAAATTATTAGAAAAAGAATGTATTAAAAAGAAAATAATAATATATTAATTTGGAAAATTAGCATTTTGACCCATTAAATAACAATAAAGGCATTTTTGGACCAAAATACAAACGAAGATCATTTTTGAACAAAAATATTGACGGTAAGGGCATTTTTTAGCCAAACTATAAACGGAGGGCATTTTTGTTCCTTTCACATAGTTTAAGGGCATGTTTGATCCCTTTCCCTTAAAACTATAACTTGCAATTCTTATGTGTAAATGTAGATGGTTTATTCAATTTTGCCATTGTTGACCGTCGTTTTAATTTTAAAAGTAGTTGGTTTATCTTTTTTAAATTGAAAATTGACATTTTGTGAGTGATCAATTTATTAAGATGAAACTTATTTATTCTCAAATAATTCAAGTAGAAAATTGAAAACATGACAACACAATTATTCTTCTTATAGCTAGTTAGAAGGCCATAAAAAAAATCCGACAATTATCTACATTGACCCAATTACATAATAATTCAAGGGTATAATTGGAAAGAAGATTTTTAAAGAGTTTTAATCCAAACACAAGTTGGGGTTGGAAACAATGAACCAAACACTTGATAAAAATAAACCCTGCATTACTAATCCCTACACTACTAATCCCTGCATTACTAATTTCTGTATTACTAATCCCTGCGTTAGTCATTTTTGTACCAAACGACCCCTAATAGGCTGATTCGTATTAGACAAACTTTAAAATGTTTTCTTTATGGGAAAAGAGTTCAGTAGCTCTTAGGGTGTGTTTGGTATGAAGGAAAATAAATGTTTTTTAATTTTCTCATGTTTGGTTGGGTTAAATGTTTTCCAAATCAACTCATTTTCCTCAAATTTAAGGAAAATGACTTCCATTCAAAACTTAAGGAAAACATTTTCCAAAACTCTCTTCCAAATTCAAATTACAATATATTTTTTTGTTGAAAAAATCAATTTATTGTCCCTCCCCTCAAATTTACCCCCCAACCACCCACCCCCGCCCCAAAATAATAATAATTTAAAGCTTGTTTATAAATAATGTTTTTAACTTCAATTATTTTTACCCCAGCCCCTACCACCACCCCAACCCCCCCAAAAAAAAATTAAAAATTATTTTTAAAAAGTA